>NW_025423093.1:0-116266 GCF_020497125.1 Mauremys mutica
GGTTGCCCTTGGGACGGTTGGTTGCCAGGCCGTCGCCAACGGCCCCCGCGACCCCGCCGCCGACCAGAGTCTTGCCTGTAGCGAGGCATATAGTAAGGGCGGTTAAACTGGGGACGGAACGGATGCCTCTGGGTAGCCGGGGTATGCATCCCCAAAGTACGGATGATAACCCTGTTGTCCTTTAGATTTTGAAGCTTGGAGTCCGTCTTTTCTGAGAAGAGCTCCTTTGAATCAAAAGGAAGGTCCTGAATGGTGTATTGAACCTCAGGAGGAAGCGTCGAACTCTGGAGCCAAGAGATCCGGCGCATGGTAACACCAGAGGCTACAGTACGTGCTGCAGAGTCAGCCGCATCCAAGGAGGCCTGTAATGAGGTGCGTGCTACCTTTTTACCTTCCTCCACGAAGGCTGCAAACTCCTGTCGGGAATCCTGAGGCAGGAGCTCTTTGTATCTCTCTACCTCAGCCCAAGTGTCATGGCCGTAACGGCTTAGCAAGGCCTGCTGGTTAGCCACACGGATCTGAAGGACACCGGCAGAGTAAATCTTGCGACCAAGCAAGTCCATGCGCTTGGCCTCCTTCGACTTAGGAGCCGGGCCTTGCTGGCCGTGCCGCTCCTTGTCGTTCACAGATTGCACCACCAAGGACGAGGGGGCAGGGTGCACATACAAATGTTCGTATCCCCGGGAAGGGACCATGTATCTGCGTTCCACCCCTCGGGCTGTGGGCGCAATAGACGATGGAGTCTGCCATAAGGTATCAGCGTTCGCCTGGATAGTCCTTATGAAGGGGAGAGCTATGCGGGTTGGAGCGTCCGCGGACAAAATGGTCACTATCGGATCACTGACTTGCGATACCTCCTCAGCCTGCAGATCCATTCGCAGTGCCACCCTGCGGAGGAGCTCCTGGTGCGCCCCTAAGTCAATTGGCGGGGGACCTGCTGATGACGAGCCTGCCACCGTCTCATCCGGGGGAGAGGAGGAGGAGGAATTGCTGGGCAGGATGGCGTCTTGGTCAGCCTCCGGCCCCTGTGAAGGTTCTTGCCCCAGGGGTTCCTGGACAGGCTGGTTCCCGTCCTCCGCACCGGATGGCACCTCAGTGTCAAGTGGGGGGCGGCTTATAGTAGCCTCCGGGATGCGTGACTCATGCGGTACGGTATGCATAGGAGGCACAGTAGGACCTTGGCTTTGGTGGTCCAATAACCCCACTGGTTTGGGTCCTGGTCCGCGGGATGGGATTGTCGAAAAACTCTCGAAGGGGCCTGAGAGTCATGGTCATCGACATAGTAGCTATCGGCGTGTGAAGAGGCCGAGGCGTGTCGAGAGGGCCAAGGTGGAGCAGATAAGCCTTGTGCAGAAGTGCCCACGGATCTCATTTCCCGCCTTTGTGGTGAACGGTGCCGGGAGGCATCCCTATACCGAGAGCAGGAGCGAGAATGGGACCTGCGACCGGCGCGGTGCCGGGAGGTCGACCGGGATCTCCGTGTTCGGTGCCGGGAGCGACTCCGCGAGTGGCGGCGGCCATATCGGTACCGAGAGCTTGATCGGTGCCGGGAGTGACGACTCGGAGATCGTGAGAATGATCGGTGCTGCGAGTCTGACCGGCCCCGCGTGGTTGAGCGGTGCCGGGACTGCGAGCGGCGGTGCGATCGGTGCCCAGATCCGGATCGGGAGCGGCGTCGAGAGCGGGAGCGGGATCGGTGCCGGTGAGAGTCGGTGCCGGCAGGTGGCCTAAACATGGACGGCTTGCCCATGGAGCGGGGCGCCCGCACCGGCGGCGCCGGGGGTGGTGGCACAGCCGGTTCTGTCATAGCGATGAGGTCCCGTACCGCCTCGAATGTCTCCGGAGTCGATGGCAGTGGTATCTCTACCGCGGCCGGAGCCGGGGAGGTTACAGGTGCCGGGCTCGACGGCCTCTCAGGGGCTGGAGTCGCCGGTGCTGGCAGAAGCATCTGCGGCAGAGGAACCGGTGCCGCGGCAGGTTTCGGTGCCGGGCGGTCCGGACGGGGCGCACTCTGGTGCTTCGTGGCCGGCGGTGCCGTGGAGGCAGCGGCCTTTCCCTTCTTCGCCTTCGGCGACAGAGAGCGTCTTTGGCCCGTTTTCGGTGCCAATGTCGCTTTAGGTGGCACAGCAGAGTGACCCGGCGCCGTGGCGGCGCTGCGAGAGTCTGTCGGAACAGCGGGCAGTGCCGCGGCCGGAGGGGTTGAGGCTGCCTCCATTAGGAGCTGTTTAAGCCTAATGTCTCTTTCCCTCTTAGTGCGAGGCTTGAAAGCCTTGCAAATCGGGCACTTAGAAGATAAGTGCGACTCTCCTAAACACTTCAAACAGGAGCTATGAGGATCTCCTATAGGCATAGGCCTGCGGCAGGCCGAGCACGGCTTGAAACCCGGGGAGCCGGGCATACGCTCCGGTCCCAGGTGCGGGTGGGGCTAACCCCCGAACCCGCTAACTATCTAATACTAAACTGTTTGAAACTATGAAAACAAGAAAACCTAAGCTAATATAAGAACTATGTACAAATTTTAACTGAGAAACTATGAGGAAGCTAGGGAAGCGGAGGTCAGACAAGCTGCTCTCCGCTGTTCCAACGACCGACACGGGCGGTAAGAAGGAACTGAGGGTCGGGTGGGTCGGCTCAGGTATATATGCGGTGCCGTTATGGCGCCACTCCAGGGGGCGCTCAGCCGACCCACTGGGGTTGCTAGGGTAAAAGTCTTCCGACGACAGTGCACGCGGCGCGCACACACCTAACTGGAATGGATATGAGCAATCACTCGAAGAACAAAGGTTTAGAGAAAATAGATCCTATCAAACTAATTGGATATCCTTATTAGATGAGATCAAAAGTTTGGTTGCAGCTAATATTATTGATGTAATATATCTAGACTTCTGTAAGGCATATGACTTGATTCAGCACAATATTTTGACTAAAAAACTAGAATGATACAAAATAAACACGGCATACATTAAATAGATTAAAAACTGGGATTGTAAATGGGGAACCATGGTCAAGTGGATTTATTTCTAGCGGGTTCCCACAAGGATTGCTTTTTGCCCGTGTGCTATTTAACATTCTTATCAATGACCTAGAACAGAATATAAAATCATCACGGATAAAATTTGCAGTTACCACAAAGATTGCGGGTGGTGGTAACTAATGAAGTGGCAGTAGATTCAGGCTCCAGCACTGGGAGTCTGGGAAGTTTTCCCAGCCCTGGCTGAAGGGTTATTTCCTGTTCCAGAAAGAGGAGAAGTTCCATTCCCAAATCCCGTGCCTTGAAATTAGGCCCTATCTGACACTACACCCCATATTCAGCATAGTGGTATGGTTATAATATGATTAGGACATAATTATGATGCATTTTGTGCAAGATGCGTCATGTGCTGAATATGATTATCCTATTTGTGTGCATGGATCATGTTTGTATTTGAAGTTATGGATATTGACTCTGTATCTGTATTTCAAATGTGCTTACTCTGGGTAACAACCACAACGAGCCTTTCAGGTACAACAATGAAGAAGCCAGACAGAGCTGATGGCTTATCAACAAAGACAATGGACCGCGGAAGAGCTTAGCCTTCCAGTGATTGTTTCAGCCAGCCTATGAGTCATGGCTACTATGACTCAGCAGGACATGCTAGGACATGTGACCAGACCACATGACAACAAACTCCATTTTGGTACCTGTATTTTTCCACAAACTGGACTGGGAACTGAGTTTGGAACAAATGGTTCCCGCCATATGGAAAAGCTACATAAGGTGGGGTGTGATGGCATCTCTTGGTCTCATTCCCCACACAAGAGAACTCCTGGAAACACCTGAGGAACAAAGACTGAACTGGGGGAAGTGCTGCTCCCAGGGTAAAGGGATTTCTAGCTTGTGTATGGAAACTTGGGGGACTGCTTGTATCATCAGTCAGGGTGAGAAATTGCTAATTCAAATTCTATCCATCTAGTATGTTAGGCTTAGTTTGAGGTTTTGGTTATCTGCTAAGTAATCGGCTTTGATCTGTTTGCTATCACTTAGAATTGTTGGGATACGTTAGGGTTCAGTAAAAGAGCTGGGAAGCTGCTAATGTGCTGACATGCATTGGGGACAAAGGCATAAGCAGGCAGTAATTCTTTGCTTAACAAATAAGTTGCCATATTTTTCCTCTCTCTGTTGCTTGTAAGAATTGACATTGATGCAGCTGCATGAGAAATGTAGTTGCTGGAATAAACGTCCTTTGTGTGAAAGAAAGTAAAAGAAATGTTACCTCCCCCTCCCTTCCTTTCCCAGCTACATAAACAAGCCCTGGCTTATGGCCCCTTCCTCCCTCCCCGAGAACTGCTCATTGACCCTTCCTCCATACCCTGAGAACTGCTCATTGACCCTTCCTCCATACCCTGAGAACTGCTGTTTAGGGAAATTTGTGGCAACACGTTATTGCAAAGAACGGTATTTTCAAGGTAAAAATGCCTCTATGATAGGTGTAATACTGTGATAGTGGATAGGGGTGGGTATACTAATTGTATGAGTGTTTCTACTACTTAATAAGGGGTTTTGGGGTGTTGTAACGGATGTGGGTGTTTACATACAAACTTAGATAAAAGGCATGTGATGTAACTAATCCAGTGCTTACTCGATAGTTGGGTCAAGGGGAACAACTAATGCAATAAAGAAGCCTGTATTCATATCCGCCTCTGGATCAACTGGCTCCTTTTTTGTTCTAACAATCATTACTTAAAATCTACCTTTCTGCCATTAATAAACTTGTTTTATGCTTTATCTTAATCAGTGCATTTTGAGTGAAATGTTTGGGGAAAAGCTGAGCTTGGTTAGCACAGGCTTGTTGTGCACATCTTTCCCAGATCGAGGGGAAGGCGAACTATATTAATGAGCTGACATTACAGAGATCCCTGTACACTATAAGATGGTATAATTCTAAATTTATACTACAGCAAGTGTGCAAGGTTGGGGAGCTGGGAAATTGGCTGTTGTCTCTATCTGTCCTTGAGTGGCTCAGGTAAAGCACTCAGGTAGCTTAGTTGGATGCATCGCGCCACCTGCTGTCGTGTTGGGTGATGACAGACCCTGGAGAGGCTGGCTGAATCTCCAGCACAGCAGCCTGAGAAGGGCCAGCCCAGCTTGAGGGTTAGAGGGCACAGCGGTTCCCAGAAGCCCCCCAGACTGCACCCCGGGGTGACAACCCATCACACCCTAGAGTACACAAGTCTCAGCAGGTTTGTCACATCCTGTCCCCTCCCTTTCTCCACCCGAGATATTTCCTGCCTCCCACCACCTCCAGCAGCTCCTACCCTCCTATGCACGTACTGCTCCTCTCCCTCCAAGCAGAACCCACCACCAGCTCCCTGAGAATCCCTTACCTGAGCCAGCTCCATTGCAGCCATTTCGTTCCCTTTGGGAGGATGAAATGATCTGGAGCAAAACGTGGACGTTAATCTGTAGCCTGCCAGGACGAGAAGGGCAATGTGAGAGAATGAGACAGGGCCTTCTTGCCGCAGCACATCTTGTTTCTTTCTGTGGCTCCCCAGGGAGTCCAAGTGAGTAGATACTCCTCATACAGACTGTGAACAGAAGAGCGGCCCACTGCATGAGAGCAATGGTCCATCTAGCTCAGTGGCCAGTGCCAGGTGCATCAGAGGGAATGAACAGAACAGGTAACCATCAAGTGATCCACCCCGTCACCCATTGCCAGCTTCTGGCAAACAGAGGCTAGAGACACCATCCCTGCCCAGCCTGCCTGTGACACTGGCAGATGAGGTGTTAGCTCTTACACAAGCCTCTATGTCTTAATTGAACATGGACAAACGCACATTGGAATCGGTCTGACTCACCTGTGTTAGTATTGTTAAAACAGGTATTGGGATTATAAGAACACGTTTAGACTTCGTTAAATGCTTGTGAGTTTCTGCCTGGGTTAATATCTGACTAGTTGCATTGGGAGCCTCTGTGGGTCTGTAAATCACCAGACAGGAGGGAGACTTTACCTATGCGAAGTGCTGACTGGCAACCGAATGCATTACACCCTGCCTGGCAGGAAAGGTCCATCCACACCAGAGAGACTATTATGGGACGTTAAAGAAGATACAAGGCTGTTGTTATGCTCTTGACTTCCCATTAGCTGAGCTGGCAGCTCAGAGCACATGGCAGGAAAGGGATGAAAAACCCCATACAGAAGGAACTGATAATCTGTATGCTGCTTGGACTCCGGGGGCGGGGGGGGGGCGGGGGAGGGGGGGGGCAAAGTTTTTACGCATCAGCAAGAAATCCCCAGCTGATTAGCCGGGGTTAGTCCTAAGGAAGATATAGAGCTTGCTTATTATAGAAGCTTCTATTACCTTTTGAAATTTAAGACTGCAACTCGTCTGCATCTAGAGGATTACCTGCTTTAACTTTGTAAATAACTCTCCTTTCCTTTTAAATAAATATTAATACAGGTTATGACAGGACTGGCTACAAGTGTTGTCTTTGTTGGGAGATCTAAGATTCAATGGACCTACGGAAGTGACTGGTCCCTTGGGACTGGCAGTAACCTGAACATTGCTGTGACTCGTGGGGTAAGGCAGGGGTTCTCAACAAGGGGTCTGGGGCCCCTGGGGAGCCACAAGAAGGTTTCAGGGGGGCCACCAAGCAAGGCCGGCATTGGACTCGCTGAGGCCCAGGGCAGAAAGCTGAACTCCCAGAACACGGGGCTGAAGTCAGGGCCTGAGCCCCACCACCCGGGGCTGAAGCCAAAGCCTAGGCCAGGGGTCTCAAACTCAAACGAGCACGAGGGCCACATGAGGACTAGTGCATTGAACCGAGGGCCGCATCACTGACACCCCCGTTTGCTGCCTCTGGCCCCACCCCCACTCCACCCCTTCCCTGCCCCAATCCAACCCCTACCTCCGAAGTCCCCACCCCAACGCTGCCCCCAGGGGGTGCAGAAATGGAGCAGGGTGAGGCAGGGAGCTCAGGGCAGGGCATTGGTGGGTGGGATGCAAGAGGATGAGGGGTGCGGCAGGGGGCTCAGGGCAGGGAGTTGGGGTGCAGGAGGGGTGTGGGATGTGGCAGGGGGCTCAGGGCAGGGGGTTGGGGCGCAGGAGGGGTGTGGGATGCGGCAGAGGGCTCAGGGCAGGGGGTTGGGGTGCAGGAGGGGTGTGGGATGCGGCAGGAGGCTCAGGGCCGGGGTTGGGGTGCAGGAGGGGTGTGGGATGCGGCAGGAGGCTCAGGGCAGGGGTTGGGGTGCAGGAGGGGTGTGGGATGTGGCAGGGAGCTGGGGTGCAGGAGGGGTGTGGGATGAGGCAGGAAGCTCAGGGAAGGGAGCTGGGGTGCAGGAGGGGTGTGGGATGTGGCAGGGGGCTCTGGGAAGGGAGCTGGGGGGCAGGCGGGGGGTGGGATGCGGCAGGGGGCACAGTGAAGGGAGCTGGGGTGCAGGAGGGGTGTGGGATGCGGCAGGGGGCTCAGGACAGGGGTTGGGGTGCAGGAGGGGTGTGAGATGCGGCAGGGGACTCAGGGAAGGGAGCTGGGGTGCAGGAGGGGTGTGGGATGCGGCAGGGGGCTCAGGGAAGGGAGCTGGGGTGCAGGAGGGGGTGTGGGATGTGGCAGGGAGCTGGGGTGCAGGAGGGGTGTGGGATGAGGCAGGAAGCTCAGGGAAGGGAGCTGGGGTGCAGGAGGGGTGTGGGATGAGGCAGGAAGCTCAGGGAAGGGAGCTGGGGTGCAGGAGCGGTGTGGGATGCGGCAGGGGGCTCAGGGAAGGGAGCTGGGGTGCAGGAGGGGTGTGGGATGAGGCAGGGGGCTCAGGGCAGGGGGTTGGGGTGCAGGAGGGGTGTGGGATGTGGTAGGGGGCTCAGGGCAGGGAGCTGGGGTGCAGGAGGGGTGTGGGATGCGGCAGGGAGCTCAGGGAAGGGAGCTGGGGTGCAGGAGGGGTGTGGGATGTGGCAGGGGGCTCAGGGAAGGGAGCTGGGGTGCAGGAGGGGTGTGGGATGTGGCAGGGGGCTCAGGGAAGGGGGTCGGGGTGCAGGAGGGATGTGGGATGCGGCAGGGGGCTCAGGGCAGGGGATGGGGTGCAGGAGGGGTGTGGGATGCAGCAGGGACCTCAGGGCAGGGAGCTTGGGTGCAGGAGGGGTGTGGGATGAGGCAGGGGGCTCAGGGCAGGGAGCTGGGGTGCAGGAGGGGTGTGGGCTGAGGCAGGGGGCTCAGGGAAGGGAGCTGTGTGCAGGGGGTGTGTGGGATGTGGCAGGAGGCTCAGGGCAGGGGGTTGGGGTGCAGGAGGGGTGTGGGATGTGGCAGGGGGCTCAGGGCAGGGGGCTGGGGTGCAGGAGGGGTGTGGGATGTGGCAGGGGGCTCAGGGAAGGAAGCTGGGGTGCAGGAGGGGTGTGGGATGTGGCAGGGGGCTCAGGGCAGGGAGCTGGGGTGCAGGAGGGGTGCGGGATGTGGCAGGGGGCTCAGGGCAGGGGTTGGGGTGCAGGAGGGGTGTGGGATGTGGCAGGGGGCTCAGGGCAGGGGGTTGGGGCGCAGGAGGGGTGTGGGATGCGGCAGAGGGCTCAGGGCAGGGGGTGGGGGTGCAGGAGGGGTGGGGGATGCGGCAGGAGGCTCAGGGCAGGGGTTGGGGTGCAGGAGGGGTGTGGGATGCGGCAGGAGGCTCAGGGCAGGGGTTGGGATGCAGGAGGGGTGTGGGATGTGGCAGGGAGCTGGGGTGCAGGAGGGGTGTGGGATGAGGCAGGAAGCTCAGGGAAGGGAGCTGGGGTGCAGGAGGGGTGTGGTATGTGGCAGGGGGCTCAGGGAAGGGAGCTGGGGTGCAGGAGGGGTGTGGGATGCGGCAGGGGGCTCAGAGAAGGGAGCTGGGGTGCAGGAGGGGTGTGGGATGCGGCAGGGGCTCAGGACAGGGGTTGGGGTGCAGGAGGGGTGTGAGATGCGGCAGGGGACTCAGGGAAGGGAGCTGGGGTGCAGGAGGGGTGTGGGATGCGGCAGGGGGCTCAGGGAAGGGAGCTGGGGTGCAGGAGGGGGTGTGGGATGTGGCAGGGAGCTGGGGTGCAGGAGGGGTGTGGGATGAGGCAGGAAGCTCAGGGAAGGGAGCTGGGGTGCAGGGGGCGGGAGAGCTGCGGCTGGGGGCTCAGGGAAGGGAGCGGGGGTGCAGGAGCGGTGTGGGATGCGGCAGGGGGCTCAGGGAAGGGAGCTGGGGTGCAGGAGGGGTGTGGGATGAGGCAGGGGGCTCAGGGCAGGGGGTTGGGGTGCAGGAGGGGTGTGGGATGTGGAAGGGGGCTCAGGGCAGGGAGCTGGGGTGCAGGAGGGGTGTGGGATGCGGCAGTGACCTCAGGGAAGGGAGCTGGGGTGCAGGAGGGGTGTGGGATGTGGCAGGGGGCTCAGGGAAGGGAGCTGGGGTGCAGGAGGGGTGTGTGATGTGGCAGGGGGCTCAGGGAAGGGGGTCGGGGTGCAGGAGGGATGTGGGATGCGGCAGGGGGCTCAGGGCAGGGGATGGGGTGCAGGAGGGGTGTGGGATGCAGCAGGGACCTCAGGGCAGGGAGCTTGGGTGCAGGAGGGGTGTGGGATGAGGCAGGGGGCTCAGGGCAGGGAGCTGGGGTGCTGGAGGGGTGTGGGCTGAGGCAGGGGGCTCAGGGAAGGGAGCTGCGTGCAGGGGGTGTGTGGGATGTGGCAGGAGGCTCAGGGCAGGGGGTTGGGGTGCAGGAGGGGTGTGGGATGTGGCAGGGGGCTCAGGGCAGGGGGCTGGGGTGCAGGAGGGGTGTGGGATGAGGCAGGGGGCTCAGGGCAGGGAGATGGGGTGCAGGAGGGGTGTGGGATGTGGCAGGTGGCTCAGGGAAGGAAGCTGGGGTGCAGGAGGGGTGTGGGATGTGGCAGGGGGCTCAGGGCAGGGAGCTGGGGTGCAGGAGGGGTGGGGGATGAGCCAGGGGGCTCAGGCCAGTGGTGGGGGTGCAGGAGGGGTGTGGGAGATGGCAGGGGGCTCAGGGCAGGGGTTGGGGTGCAGGAGGGGTGTGAGATGCGGCAGGGGGCTCAGGGAAGGGGGTCGGGGTGCAGGAGGGGTGTGAAATGCGGCAGGGGGCTCAGGGAAGGGAGCTGGGGTGCAGGAGGGGTGTGGGATGAGGCAGGGGACTCAGGGAAGGGAGCTGGGGTTCAGGAGGGGTGTGGGATGCGGCAGGGGGCTCAGGGCAGGGAGCTGGGGTGCAGGAGGGGTGTGGGATGTGGCAGGGAGCTCAGGACAGGGGGTTGGGGTGCAGGGGGTGTGGGAGGTGGCAGGGGGCTCAGGGCAGGAGGTTGGGGTGCAGGAGGGGTGTGGGATGAGGCAGGGGGCTCAGGGAAGGGAACTAGGGTGCAGGAGGGGTGTGGGATGAGGCAGGGGGCTCAGGGAAGGGAGCTGGGGTGCAGGAGGGGTGTGGGATGCGGCAGGGGGCTCAGGGAAGGGGGTAGGGGTGCAGGAGGCAGGTGGGATGCGGCAGGAGGCTCAGGGCAGGGAGCTGGGGTGCAGGAGGGGTGTGGGATGAGGCAGGGGGCTCAGGTCAGGGAGCTGGGGTGCAGGAGGGGTGTGGGATGAGGCAGGGGGCTCAGGGCAGGGAGCTGGGGTGCAGGAGGTGTGTGGGATGCGGCAGGGGGCTCAGGGCAGGGGATTGGGGTGCAGGACGGGTGTGGGATGCGGCAGGGACCTCAGGGCAGGGAGCTGGGGTGCAGGACGGGTGTGGGATGAAGCAGGGGGCTCAGAGCAGGGAGCTGGGGTGCAGGAGGGGTGTGGGATGAGGCAGGGGGCTCAGGGAAGGGAGCTGGGGTGCAGGAGGGGTGTGGGATGCGGCAGGGGGCTCAGGGCAGGGAGCTGGGGTGCAGGAGGGGTGTGGGATGTGGCAGGGGGCTCAGGGCAGGGAGCTGGGGTGCAGGAGGGGTGTGAGATGCGGCAGGGGGCTCAGGGCAGGGGGTTGGGGTGCAGGAGGGGTGTGGGATGCGGCAGGGGGCTCAGGGCAGGGAGATGGGGTGCAGGGGGCTGTGGGATGTGGCAGGGGGCTCAGGGAAGGGAGCTGAGGTGCAGGAGGGGTGTGGGATGCGGCAGGGGCCTCAGGGCAGGGGGTTCGGATGCAGGAGGGGTGTGGGATGTGGCAGGGGGCTCAGGGCAGGGAGCTGGGGTACAGGAGGGGTGTGGGATGCGGCAGGGGGCTCAGGGCAGGGAGCTGGGGTGCAGGACGGGTGTGGAATGAAGCAGGGGGCTCAGAGCAGGGAGCTGGGGTGCAGGAGGGGTGTGGGATGAGGCAGGGGGCTCAGGGAAGGGAGCTGGGGTGCAGGAGGGGTGTGGGATGCGGCAGGGGGCTCAGGGCAGGGAGCTGGGGTGCAGGAGGGGTGTGGGATGTGGCAGGGGGCTCAGGGCAGGGAGCTGGGGTGCAGGAGGGGTGTGGGATGCGGCAGGGGGCTCAGGGCAGGGGGTTGGGGTGCAGGAGGGGTGTGGGATGAGGCAGGGGGCTCAGGGAAGGGAGCTGGGGTGCAGGAGGGGTGTGGGATGTGGCAGGGGGCTCAGGGCAGGGAGCTGGGGTGCAGGACGGGTGTGGGATGCGGCAGGGGGCTCAGGGCAGGGAGATGGGGTGCAGGGGGCTGTGGGATGTGGCAGGGGGCTCAGGGAAGGGAGCTGAGGTGCAGGAGGGGTGTGGGATGCGGCAGGGGCCTCAGGGCAGGGGGTTCGGATGCAGGAGGGGTGTGGGATGTGGCAGGGGGCTCAGGGCAGGGAGCTGGGGTGCAGGACGGGTGTGGGATGCGGCAGGGACCTCAGGGCAGGGAGCTGGGGTGCAGGAGGGGTGTGGGATGTGGCAGGAGGCTCAGGCCAGGGGGTTGGGGTGCAGGAGGGGTGTGGGATGTGGCAGGGGACTCAGGGCAGGGAGCTGAGGTGCAGGAGGGGTGTGGGATGTGGCAGGGGGCTCAGGGAAGGGAGCTGAGGTGCAGGAGGGGTGTGGGATGTGGCAGGGGGCTCAGGGCAGGGAGCTGGGGTGCAGGAGGGGTGCGGGATGTGGCAGGGGGCTCAGGGCAGGGGTTGGGTGCAGGAGGGGTGTGGGATGTGGCAGGGGGCTCAGGGCAGGGGTTGGGGTTGGGGTGCAGGAGGGGTGTGAGATGCGGCAGGGGGCTCAGGGAAGGGGGTCGGGGTGCAGGAGGGGTGTGAGATGCGGCAGGGGGCTCAGGGAAGGGAGCTGGGGTGCAGGAGGGGTGTGGGATGAGGCAGGGGACTCAGGGAAGGGAGCTGGGGTGCAGGAGGGGTGTGGGATGAGGCAGGGGGCTCAGGGAAGGGAGCTGGGGTGCAGGAGGGGTGTGGGATGTGGCAGGGGGCTCAGGGAAGGGAGCTGAGGTGCAGGAGGGGTGTGGGATGCGGCAGGGGGCTCAGGGCAGGGCGCTGGGATGCAGGAGGGGTGTGGGATGTGGCAGGGGGCTCAGGGCAGGGAGCTGGGGGGCAGGAGGGGTGTGGGATGCGGCAGGGGGCTCAGGGCAGGGAGCTGGGGTACAGGAGGGGTGTGGGATGCGGCAGGGGGCTCAGGGCAGGGAGCTGGGGTACAGGAGGGGTGTGGGATGCGGCAGGGGGCTCAGGGCAGGGAGCTGGGGTGCAGGAGGGGTGTGGGATGTGGCAGGGCGCTCAGGGAAGGGAGCTGGGGTGCAGGAGGGGTGTGGGACGTGGCAGGGGCCTCAGGGCAGGGAGCTGGGGTGCAGGACGGGTGTGGGATGCGGCAGGGACCTCAGGGCAGGGAGCTGGGGTGCAGGACGGGTGTGGGATGAGGCAGGGGGCTCAGGGCAGGGAGCTGGGGTGCAGGAGGGGTGTGGGATGCGGCAGGGGGCTCAGGGCAGGGAGCTGGGGTGCAGGAGGGGTGTGGGATGAGGCAGGGGGCACAGGGCAGGGAGCTGGGGTGCAGGAGGGGTGTGGGATGCGGCAGGGGGTTCAGAGCAGGGAGCTGGGGTGCAGGACGGGTGTGGGATGCGGCAGGGGGCTCAGGGCAGGGGTTGGGGTGCAGGAGGGGTGTGGGATGCGGCAGGGGGCTCAGGGAAGGGAGCTGGGGTGCAGGAGGGGTGTGGGATGCGGCAGGGGGCTCAGGGCAGGGGTTGGGGTGCAGGAGGGGTGTGGGATGCGGCAGGGGGCTCAGGGCAGGGAGCTGGGGTGCAGGAGGGGTGTGGGATGAGGCAGGGGGCTCAGGGCAGGGAGCTGGGGTGCAGGACGGGTGTGGGATGCGGCAGGGACCTCAGGGCAGGGTGCTGGGGTGCAGGACGGGTGTGGGATGCGGCAGGGACCTCAGGGCAGGGAGCTGGCGTGCAGGACGGGTGTGGGATGAGGAAGGGGGCTCAGGGCAGGGAGCTGGGGTGCAGGATGGGTGTGGGATGTGGCAGGGGGCTCAGGGGAGGGAGCTGGGGTGCAGGAGGGGTGTGGGATGTGGCAGGGGGCTCAGGGCAGGGAGCTGGGGTGCAGGAGGGGTGTGGGATGTGGCAGGGGGCTCAGGGAAGGGAGCTGTGGTGCAGGAGGGGTGTGGGATGCGGCAGGGGGCTCAGGGCATTGGGTTGGGATGCAGGAGGGGTGTGGGATGTGGCAGGGGGCTCAGGGCAGGGAGCTGGGGTGCAGTAAGGATGTGGGATGCGGCAGGGGGCTCAGGGCAGGGAGCTGGGGTGCAGGACGGGTGTGGGATGCGGCAGGGGGCTCAGGGCAGGGAGCTGGGGTGCAGGAGGGGTGTGGGATGAGGAAGGGGGCTCAGGGCAGGGAGCTGGGGTGCAGGAGGGGTGTGGGATGTGGCAGGGGGCTCAGGGAAGGGAGCTGGGGTGCAGGAGGGGTGTGGGATGTGGCAGAGAGCTGGGGTGCAGGAGGGGTGTGGGATGCGGCAGGGGGCTCAGAGCAGGGAGCTGGGGTGCAGGAGGGGTGTGGGATGTGGCAGGGAGCACAGGGCAGGGAGCTGGGGTACAGGAGGGGTGTGGGATGCGGCAGGGGGCTCAGGGCAGGGAACTGGGGTGCAGGAGGGGTGTGGGATGTGGCAGGGGGCTCAGGGCAGGGAGCTGGGGTGCAGGAGTGGTGTGGGATGTGGCAGGGGGCTGGGGTGTGGGATGTGGCAGGGGGCTCGGAGCTGGGGTGCAGAAGGGGTGTGGGATGCGGCAGGGGGCTCAGGGCAGGGAGGTGGGGTGCAGGAGTGGTGTGGGATGTGGCAGGGGGCTGGGGTGTGGGATGTGGCAGGGGGCTCGGAGCTGGGGTGCAGGAGGGGTGTGGGATGCGGCAGGGGGCTCAGGACAGGGGATTGGGGTGCAGGAGGGGTGTGGGATGAGGCAGGGGGCTCAGGGAAGGGAGCTGGGGTGCAGGAGGGGTTTGGGATGCGGCAGGGGGCTCAGGGAAGGGAGCTGGGTTGCAGGAGGGGTGTGGGATGTGGCAGGGGGCTCAGGGCAGGGAGCTGGGGTGCAGGAGTGGTGTGGGATGTGGCAGGGGGCTGGGGTGTGGGATGTGGCAGGGGGCTCGGAGCTGGGGTGCAGGAGGGATCGGGATGCGGCAGGGGGCTCAGGACAGGGGATTGGGGTGCAGGAGGGGTGTGGGATGAGGCAGGGGGCTCAGGGAAGGGAGCTGGGGTGCAGGAGGGGTTTGGGATGCGGCAGGGGGCTCAGGGCAGGGAGCTGGGGTGCAGGAGGGGTGTGGGATGTGGCAGGGGGCTCAGGGCAGGGGGTTGGGGTGCAGGAGGGGTGTGGGATGCGGCAGGGAGCTCAGGGCAGGGAACTGGGGCGCAGGAGGGGTGTGGGATGTGGCAGGGGGCTCAGGGCAGGGGGTTGGGGTGCAGGAGGGGTGTGGGATGTGGCAGGGGGCTCAGGGAAGGGAGCTGGGGTGCAGGAGTGGTGTGGGATGAGGCAGGGGGCTCAGGGAAGGGAGCTGGGGTGCAGGACGGGTGTGGGATGAGGCAGGGGGCTCAGGGCAGGGAGCTGGGGTGCAGGAGGGGTGTGGGATGTGGCAGGGAGCTGGGGTGCAGGAGGGGTGTGGGATGTGGCAGGGAGCTCAGGGAAGGGAGCTGGGGTGCAGGAGGGGTGTGGGATGAGGCAGGGGACTCAGGGCAGGGGATTGGGGTGCAGGAGGGGTGTGGGATGCGGCCGGGGGCTCAGGGCAGGGAGCTGGGGTGCAGGAGGGGTGTGGGATGCGGCAGGGACCTCAGGGCAGGGAGCTGGGGTGCAGGACGGGTGTGGGATGAGGCAGTGGGCTCAGGGCAGGGAGCTGGGGTGCAGGAGGGGTGTGGGATGAGGTAGGGGGCTCAGGGAAGGGAGCTGAGGTGCAGGAGGGGTGTGGGATGCGGCAGGGGGCTCAGGGAAGGGAGCTGGGGTGCAGGAGGGGTGTGGGATGCGGCAGAGGGTTTCAGGGCAGGGGTTGGGGTGCAGGAGGGGTGTGGGATGCGGCAGGGGGCTCAGGGCAGGGAGCTGGGGTGCAGGAGGGGTGTGGGATGAGGCAGGGGGCTCAGGGCAGGGAGCTGGGGTGCAGGACGGGTGTGGGATGCGGCAGGGACCTCAGGGCAGGGAGCTGGGGTGCAGGAGGGGTGTGGGATGCGGCAGGGACCTCAGGGCAGGGAGCTGGCTTGCATGACGGTGTGGGATGAGGAAGGGGGCTCAGGGCAGGGAGCTGGGGTGCAGGATGGGTGTGGGATGCGGCAGGGGGCTCAGGGCAGGGAGCTGGGGTGCAGGAGGGGTGTGGGATGCGGCAGGGGGCTGGGGTGTGGGATGTGGCAGGGGGCTCAGGGCAGGGGGTTGGGGTGCAGGAGGGGTGTGGGATGAGGTAGGGGGCTCAGGGAAGGGAGCTGGGGTGCAGGTGGGGTGTGGGATGTGGCAGGGGGCTCAGGGAAGGGAGCTGGGGTGCAGGAGGGGTGTGGGATGAGGCAGGGGGCTCAGGGCAGGGGGTTGGGATGCAGGAGGGGTGTGGGATGTGGCAGGGAGCTCAGGGCAGGGAGCTGGGGTGCAGGAGGGGTGTGGGATGCGGCAGGGGGCTCAGAGCAGGGAGCTGGGGTGCAGGAGGGGTGTGGGATGCGGCAGGGGGCTCAGGGAAGGGCGCTGGGGTGCAGGAGGGGTGTGGGATGAGGCAGGAGGCTCAGGGCAGGGAGCTGGGGTGCAGGCGGGGTGTGGGATGCGGCAGGGAGCACAGGGCAGGGAGCTGGGGTGCAGGAGGGGTGTGGGATGCGGCAGGGGGCTCAGGGAAGGGGGTCGGGGTGTAGGAGGCGTGTGGGATGCGGCAGGAGGCTCAGGGCAGGGAGCTGGGGTGCAGGAAGGGTGTGGGATGAGGCAGGGGGCTCAGGTCAGGGGGGAGGGGTGCAGGACGGGTGTGGGATGAGGCAGGGGGCTCAGGGCAGGGAGCTGGGGTGCAGGAGGGTTGTGGGATGCGGCAGGGGGCTCAGGGCCGGGGATTGGGGTGCAGGACGTGTGTGGGATGCGGCAGGGACCTCAGGGCAGGGAGCTGGGGTGCAGGACGGGTGTGGGATGAAGCAGGGGGCTCAGTGGCGGGAGCTGGGGTGCAGGAGGGGTGTGGGATGAGGCAGGGGGCTCAGGGAAGGGAGCTGGGGTGCAGGAGGGGTGTGGGATGTGGCAGGGGGCTCAGGGAAGGGAGCTGAGGTGCAGGAGGGGTGTGGGATGCGGCAGGGGGCTCAGGGCAGGGGGTTGGGATGCAGGAGGGGTGTGGGATGTGGCAGGGGGCTCAGGGCAGGGAGCTGGGGTGCAGGAGGGGTGTGGGATGCGGCAGGGGGCTCAGGACAGGGAGCTGGGGTGCAGGAGGGGTGTGGGATGTGGCAGGGAGCTCAGGGAAGGGAGCTGGGGTGCAGGAGGGGTGTGGGAAGAGGCAGGGGCCTCAGGTCAGGGAGCTGGGGTGCAGGAGGGGTGTGGGATGCGGCAGGGACCTCAGGGCAGGGAGCTGGGGTGCAGGACGGGTGTGGGATGAGGCAGGCGGCTCAGGGCAGGGAGCTGGGGTGCAGGAGGGGTGTGGGATGCGGCAGGGGGCTCAGGGCAGGGAGCTGGGGTGCAGGAGGGATGTGGGATGCGGCAGGAGGCTCAGGGAAGGGAGCTGGGGTGCAGGAGGGGTGTGGGATGCGGCAGAGGGTTTCAGGGCAGGGGTTGGGGTGCAGGAGGGGTGTGGGATGCGGCAGGGGGCTCAGGGCAGGGAGCTGGGGTGCAGGAGGGGTGTGGGATGAGGCAGGGGGCTCAGGGCAGGGAGCTGGGGTGCAGGACGGGTGTGGGATGCGGCAGGGACCTCAGGGCAGGGAGCTGGGGTGCAGGACGGGTGTGGGATGCGGCAGGGACCTCAGGGCAGGGAGCTGGCGTGCAGGACGGGTGTGGGATGAGGAAGGGGGCTCAGGGCAGGGAGCTGGGGTGCAGGATGGGTGTGGGATGTGGCAGGGGGCTCAGGGGAGGGAGCTGGGGTGCAGGAGGGGTGTGGGATGCGGCAGGGGGCTCAGGGCAGGGAGCTGGGGTGCAGGTGGGGTGTGGGATGAGGCAGGGGGCTCAGGGAAGGGAGCTGGGGTGCAGGAGGTGTGTGGGATGTGGCAGGGGGCTCAGGGAAGGGAGCTGAGGTGCAGGAGGGGTGTGGGATGCGGCAGGGGGCTCAGGGCATTGGGTTGGGATGCAGGAGGGGTGTGGGATGTGGCAGGGGGCTCAGGGCAGGGAGCTGGGGTGCAGGATGGATGTGGGATGCGGCAGGGGGCTCAGGGCAGGGAGCTGGGGTGCAGGACGGGTGTGGGATGCGGCAGGGGGCTCAGGGCAGGGAGCTGGGGTGCAGGAGGGGTGTGGGATGAGGAAGGGGGCTCAGGGCAGGGAGCTGGGGTGCAGGAGGGGTGCGGGATGTGGCAGGGGGCTCAGGGAAGGGAGCTGGGGTGCAGGAGGGGTGTGGGATGAGGCTGGGGGCTCAGGGCAGGGGGTTGGGATGCAGGAGGGGTGTGGGATGTGGCAGAGAGCTGGGGTGCAGGAGGGGTGTGGGATGCGGCAGGGGGCTCAGAGCAGGGAGCTGGGGTGCAGGAGGGGTGTGGGATGTGGCAGGGAGCTCAGGGCAGGGAGCTGGGGTCCAGGAGGGGTGTGGGATGCGGCAGGGGGCTCAGCTCAGGGAGCTGGGGTGCAGGAGGGGTGTGGGATGTGGCAGGGGGCTCAGGGCAGGGAGCTGGGGTGCAGGAGTGGTGTGGGATGTGGCAGGGGGCTGGGGTGTGGGATGTGGCAGGGGGCTCGGAGCTGGGGTGCAGGAGGGGTGTGGGATGCGGCAGGGGGCTCAGGGCAGGGAGCTGGGGTGCAGGAGTGGTGTGGGATGAGGCAGGGGGCTCGGGTGAGGGATGTGGCAGGGAGCTCGGAGCTGGGGTGCAGGAGGGGTGTGGGATGCGGCAGGGGGCTCAGGGCAGGGACCTGGGGTGCAGGAGTGGTGTGGGATGCGGCAGGAGGCTCAGGGAAGGGAGCTGGGGTGCAGGAGGGATCGGGATGCGGCAGGGGGCTCAGGACAGGGGATTGGGGTGCAGGAGGGGTGTGGGATGAGGCAGGGGGCTCAGGGAAGGGAGCTGGGGTGCAGGAGGGGTTTGGGATGCGGCAGGGGGCTCAGGGAAGGGAGCTGGGTTGCAGGAGGGGTGTGGGATGTGGCAGGGGGCTCAGGGCAGGGAGCTGGGGTGCAGCAGTGGTGTGGGATGTGGCAGGGGGCTGGGGTGTGGGATGTGGCAGGGGGCTCGGAGCTGGGGTGCAGGAGGGATCGGGATGCGGCAGGGGGCTCAGGACAGGGGATTGGGGTGCAGGAGGGGTGTGGGATGAGGCAGGGGGCTCAGGGAAGGGAGCTGGGGTGCAGGAGGGGTTTGGGATGCGGCAGGGGGCTCAGGGCAGGGAGCTGGGGTGCAGGAGGGGTGTGGGATGTGGCAGGGGGCTCAGGGCAGGGGTTGGGGTGCAGGAGGGGTGTGGGATGCGGCAGGGAGCTCAGGGCAGGGACCTGGGGCGCAGGAGGGGTGTGGGATGTGGCAGGGGGCTCAGGGCAGGGGGATGGGGTGCAGGAGGGGTGTGGGATGTGGCAGGGGGCTCAGGGAAGGGAGCTGGGGTGCAGGAGTGGTGTGGGATGAGGCAGGGGGCTCAGGGAAGGGAGCTGGGGTGCAGGACGGGTGTGGGATGAGGCAGCGGGCTCAGGGCAGGGAGCTGGGGTGCAGGAGGGGTGTGGGACGTGGCAGGGGCCTCAGGTCAGGGAGCTGGGGTGCAGGACGGGTGTGGGATGCGGCAGGGACCTCAGGGCAGGGAGCTGGGGTGCAGGACGGGTGTGGGATGAGGCAGGCGGCTCAGGGCAGGGAGCTGGGGTGCAGGAGGGGTGTGGGATGCGGCAGGGGGCTCAGGGCAGGGAGCTGGGGTGCAGGAGGGATGTGGGATGCGTCAGGTGGCTCAGGGCAGGGAGCTGGGGTGCAGGAGGGGTGTGGGATGTGGCAGGGAGCTCAGGGCAGGGGTTGGGGTCCAGGAGGGGTGTGGGATGCGGCAGGGGGCTCAGGGAAGGGAGCTGGGGTGCAGGAGGGGTGTGGGATGCGGCAGAGGGTTTCAGGGCAGGGGTTGGGGTGCAGGAGGGGTGTGGGATGCGGCAGGGGGCTCAGGGCAGGGAGCTGGGGTGCAGGAGGGGTGTGGGATGAGGCAGGGGGCTCAGGGCAGGGAGCTGGGGTGCAGGACGGGTGTGGGATGCGGCAGGGACCTCAGGGCAGGGAGCTGGGGTGCAGGACGGGTGTGGGATGCGGCAGGGACCTCAGGGCAGGGAGCTGGCGTGCAGGACGGGTTTGGGATGAGGAAGGGGGCTCAGGGCAGGGAGCTGGGGTGCAGGATGGGTGTGGGATGTGGCAGGGGGCTCAGGGGAGGGAGCTGGGGTGCAGGAGGGGTGTGGGATGTGGAAGGGGGCTCAGGGCAGGGAGCTGGGGTGCAGGAGGGGTGTGGGATGAGGCAGGGGGCTCAGGGAAGGGAGCTGGGGTGCAGGAGGTGTGTGGGATGTGGCAGGGGGCTCAGGGAAGGGAGCTGAGGTGCAGGAGGGGTGTGGGATGCGGCAGGGGGCTCAGGGCATTGGGTTGGGATGCAGGAGGGGTGTGGGATGTGGCAGGGGGCTCAGGGCAGGGAGCTGGGGTGCAGGATGGATGTGGGATGCGGCAGGGGGCTCAGGGCAGGGAGCTGGGGTGCAGGACGGGTGTGGGATGCGGCAGGGGGCTCAGAGCAGGGAGCTGGGGTGCAGGAGGGGTGTGGGATGAGGGAGGGGGCTCAGGGCAGGGAGCTGGGGTGCAGGAGGGGTGCGGGATGTGGCAGGGGGCTCAGGGAAGGGAGCTGGGGTGCAGGAGGGGTGTGGGATGAGGCAGGGGGCTCAGAGCAGGGGGTTGGGATGCAGGAGGGGTGTGGGATGTGGCAGAGAGCTGGGGTGCAGGAGGGGTGTGGGATGCGGCAGGGGGCTCAGAGCAGGGAGCTGGGGTGCAGGAGGGGTGTGGGATGTGGCAGGGTGCACAGGGCAGGGAGCTGGGGTACTGGAGGGGTGTGGGATGCGGCAGGGGGCTCTGGGCAGGGACCTGGGGTGCAGGAGGGGTGTGGGATGTGGCAGGGGGCTCAGGGCAGGGAGCTGGGGTGCAGGAGTGGTGTGGGATGTGGCAGGGGGCTGGGGTGTGGGATGTGGCAGGGGGCTCGGAGCTGGGGTGCAGGAGGGGTGTGGGATGCGGCAGGGGGCTCAGGGCAGGGAGCTGGGGTGCAGGAGTGGTGTGGGATGTGGCAGGGGGCTGGGGTGTGGGATGTGGCAGGGGGCTCGGAGCTGGGGTGCAGGAGGGGTGTGGGATGCGGCAGGGGGCTCAGGGCAGGGACCTGGGGTGCAGGAGTGGTGTGGGATGCGGCAGGAGGCTCAGGGAAGGGAGCTGGGGTGCAGGAGGGATCGGGATATGCGGCAGGGGGCTCAGGACAGGGGATTGGGGTGCAGGAGGGGTGTGGGATGAGGCAGGGGGCTCAGGGAAGGGAGCTGGGGTGCAGGAGGGGTTTGGGATGCGGCAGGGGGCTCAGGGAAGGGAGCTGGGTTGCAGGAGGGGTGTGGGATGTGGCAGGGGGCTCAGGGAAGGGAGCTGGGGTGCAGGAGTGGTGTGGGATGTGGCAGGGGGCTGGGGTGTGGGATGTGGCAGGGGGCTCGGAGCTGGGGTGCAGGAGGGATCGGGATGCGGCAGGGGGCTCAGGACAGGGGATTGGGGTGCAGGAGGGGTGTGGGATGAGGCAGGGGGCTCAGGGAAGGGAGCTGGGGTGCAGGAGGGGTGTGGGATGCGGCAGGGGGCTCAGGGCAGGGAGCTGGGGTGCAGGAGGGGTGTGGGATGTGGCAGGGGGCTCAGGGCAGGGCGATGGGGTGCAGGAGGGGTGTGGGATGCGGCAGGGAGCTCAGGGCAGGGAACTGGGGCGCAGGAGGGGTGTGGGATGTGGCAGGGGGCTCAGGGCAGGGGGTTGGGGTGCAGGAGGGGTGTGGGATGTGGCAGGGGGCTCAGGGAAGGGAGCTGGGGTGCAGGAGTGGTGTGGGATGAGGCAGGGGGCTCAGGGAAGGGAGCTGGGGTGCAGGACGGGTGTGGGATGAGGCAGCGGGCTCAGGGCAGGGAGATGGGGTGCAGGAGGGGTGTGGGATGTGGCAGGGAGCTGGGGTGCAGGAGGGTGTGGGATGTGGCAGGGATCTGAGGGAAGGGAGCTGGGGTGCAGGAGGGGTGTGGGATGTGGCAGGGGACTCAGGGCAGGGGATTGGGGTGCAGGAGGGGTGTGGGATGCGGCAGGGGGCTCAGGGCAGGGAGCTGGGGTGCAGGAGGGGTGTGGGATGCGGCAGGGACCTCAGGGCAGGGAGCTGGGGTGCAGGACGGGTGTGGGATGAGGCAGTGGGCTCAGGGCAGGGAGCTGGGGTGCAGGAGGGGTGTGGGATGAGGAAGGGGGCTCAGGGAAGGGAGCTGAGGTGCGGGCGGGGTGTGGGATGCGGCAGGGGCTCAGGGAAGGGAGTTGGGGTGCAGGAGGGGTGTGGGATGCGGCAGAGGGTTTCAGGGCAGGGGTTGGGGTGCAGGAGGGGTGTGGGTTGCGGCAGGGGGCTCAGGGCAGGGAGCTGGGGTGCAGGAGGGGTGTGGGATGCGGCAGGGGGCTCAGGGCAGGGAGCTGGGGTGCAGGACGGGTGTGGGATGCGGCAGGGACCTCAGGGCAGGGAGCTGGGGTGCAGGACGGGTGTGGGATGCGGCAGGGACCTCAGGGCAGGGAGCTGGCGTGCAGGACGGGTGTGGGATGAGGAAGGGGGCTCAGGGCAGGGAGCTGGGGTGCAGGATGGGTGTGGGATGCGGCAGGGGGCTCAGGGCAGGGAGCTGGGGTGCAGGAGTGGTGTGGGATGCGGCAGGGGGTTGGGTGTGGGATGTGGCAGGGGGCTCAGGGCAGGGGGTTGGGGTGCAGGAGGGGTGTGGGATGAGGAAGGGGGCTCAGGGAAGGGAGCTGGGGTGCAGGTGGGGTGTGGGATGAGGCAGGGGGCTCAGGGAAGGGAGCTGGGGTGCAGGAGGGGTGTGGGATGAGGCAGGGGGCTCAGGGCAGGGAGATGGGGTGCAGGAGGGGTGTGGGATGTGGCAGGGAGCTCAGGGCAGGGAGCTGGGGTGCAGGAGGGGTGTGGGATGCGGCAGGGGGCTCAGAGCAGGGAGCTGGGGTGCAGGAGGGGTGTGGGATACGGCAGGGGGCTCACGGAAGGGAGCTGGGGTGCAGGAGGGGTGTGGGATGAGGCAGGAGGCTCAGGGCAGGGAGCTGGGGTGCAGGCGGGGTGTGGGATGCGGCAGGGAGCACAGGGCAGGGAGCTGGGGTGCAGGAGGGGTGTGGGATGCGGCAGGGGGCTCAGGGCAGGGAGCTGGGGTGCAGGAGGGGTGTGGGATGTGGCAGGGAGCTCAGGGCAGGGGTTGGGGTGCAGGAGGGGTGTGGGATGCGGCAGGGGGCTCAGGGAAGGGAGCTGGGGTGCAGGAGGGGTGTGGGATGCGGCAGGGGGTTTCAGGGCAGGGGTTGGGGTGCAGGAGGGGTGTGGGATGCGGCAGGGGGCTCAGGGCAGGGAGCTGGGGTGCAGGAGGGGTGTGGGATGAGGCAGGGGTCTCAGGGCAGGGAGCTGGGGTGCAGGACGGGTGTGGGATGCGGCAGGGACCTCAGGGCAGGGAGCTGGGGTGCAGGACGTGTGTGGGATGAGGAAGGGGGCTCAGGGCAGGGAGCTGAGGTGCAGGAGGGGTGTGGGATGAGGCAGGGGGCTCAGGGAAGGGAGCTGGGGTGCAGGAGGTGTGTGGGATGTGGCAGGGGGCTCAGGGAAGGGAGCTGAGGTGCAGGAGGGGTGTGGGATGCGGCAGGGGGCTCAGGGCATTGGGTTGGGATGCAGGAGGGGTGTGGGATGCGGCAGGGAGCTCAGGGCAGGGAGCTGGGGTGCAGGAGGGGTGTGGGATGCGGCAGGGGGCTCAGAGCAGGGAGCTGCGGTGCAGGAGGGGTGTGGGAGGCGGCAGGGGGCTCAGGGAAGGGAGCTGGGGTGCAGGAGGGGTGTGGGATGAGTCAGGCGGCTCAGGGCAGGGAGCTGGGGTGCAGGAGGGGTGTGGGATGCGGCAGGGGGCTCAGGGCAGGGGGTTGGGGTGCAGGAGGGGTGTGGGATGAGGTAGGGGGCTCAGGGAAGGGAGCTGAGGTGCAGGAGGGGTGTGGGATGCGGCAGGGGGCTCAGGGAAGGGAGCTGGGGTGCAGGAGGGGTGTGGGATGCGGCAGGGGGTTTCAGGGCAGGGGTTGGGGTGCAGGAGGGGTGTGGGATGCGGCAGGGGGCTCAGGGAAGGGAGCTGAGGTGCAGGAGGGGTGTGGGATGCGGCAGGGGGCTCAGGGAAGGGAGCTGGGGTGCAGGAGGGGTGTGGGATGCGGCAGGGGGCTCAGGGCAGGGGTTGGGGTGCAGGAGGGGTGTGGGATGCGGCAGGGGGCTCAGGGAAGGGAGCTGGGGTGCAGGAGGGGTGTGGGATGTGGCAGGGGGCTCAGGGCAGGGAGCTGGGGTGCAGGAGGGGTGTGGGATGTGGCAGGGGGCTCAGGGAAGGGAGCTGAGGTGCAGGAGGGGTGTGGGATGCGGCAGGGGGCTCAGGGAAGGGAGCTGGGGTGCAGGAGGGGTGTGGGATGCGGCAGGGGGTTTCAGGGCAGGGGTTGGGGTGCAGGAGGGGTGTGGGATGCGGCAGGGGGCTCAGGGCAGGGAGCTGGGGTGCAGGAGGGGTGTGGGATGTGGCAGGGGGCTCAGGGCAGGGAGCTGGGGTGCAGGAGGGGTGTGGGATGCGGCAGGGGGCTCAGGGAAGGGGGTCGGGGTGTAGGAGGCGTGTGGGATGCGGCAGGAGGCTCAGGGCCGGGAGCTGGGGTGCTGGTGGGGTGTGGGATGGGGCTGGGGGCTCAGGGCAGGGTGCTGGGGTGCAGGAGGGGTGTGGGATGAGGTAGGGGGCTCAGGGAAGGGAGCTGAGGTGCAGGAGGGGTGTGGGATGCGGCAGGGGGCTCAGGGAAGGGAGCTGGGGTGCAGGAGGGGTGTGGGATGCGGCAGGGGGTTTCAGGGCAGGGGTTGGGGTGCAGGAGGGGTGTGGGATGCGGCAGGGGGCTCAGGGAAGGGAGCTGAGGTGCAGGAGGGGTGTGGGATGCGGCAGGGGGCTCAGGGAAGGGAGCTGGGGTGCAGGAGGGGTGTGGGATGCGGCAGGGGGTTTCAGGGCAGGGGTTGGGGTGCAGTAGGGATGTGGGAAGAGGCAGGGGGCTCAGGGCAGGGAGCTGGGGTGCAGGAGGGGTGTGGGATGCGGCAGGGGGCTCAGGGCAGGGGTTGGGGTGCAGGAGGGGTGTGGGATGCGGCAGGGGGCTCAGGGAAGGGAGCTGGGGTGCAGGAGGGGTGTGGGATGTGGCAGGGGGCTCAGGGCAGGGAGCTGGGGTGCAGGAGGGGTGTGGGATGTGGCAGGGGGCTCAGGGAAGGGAGCTGAGGTGCAGGAGGGGTGTGGGATGCGGCAGGGGGCTCAGGGAAGGGAGCTGGGGAGCATGAGGTGTGAGGGATGCGGCAGGGGGTTTCAGGGCAGGGGTTGGGGTGCAGGAGGGGTGTGGGATGCGGCAGGGGGCTCAGGGCCGGGCGCTGGGGTGCAGGAGGGGTGTGGGATGGGGCAGGGTGCTCAGGGCAGGGAGCTGGGGTGCAGGACGGGTGTGGGATGCGGCAGGGACCTCAGGGCAGGGAGCTGGGGTGCAGGACGGGTGTGGGATGAGGAAGGGGGCTCAGGGCAGGGAGCTGGGGTGCAGGAGGGGTGTGGGATGAGGCAGGGGGCTCAGGGAAGGGAGCTGGGGTGCAGGAGGTGTGTGGGATGTGGCAGGGGGCTCAGGGAAGGGAGCTGAGGTGCAGGAGGGGTGTGGGATGCGGCAGGGGGCTCAGGGCATTGGGTTGGGATGCAGGAGGGGTGTGGGATGTGGCAGGGGGCTCAGGGCAGGGAGCTGGGGTGCAGGACGGGTGTGGGATGCGGCAGGGGGCTCAGGGCAGGGAGCTGGGGTGCAGGAGGGGTGTGGGATGAGGTAGGGGGCTCAGGGCAGGGAGCTGGGGTGCAGGAGGGGTGTGGGATGTGGCAGGGGGCTCAGGGAAGGGAGCTGGGGTGCAGGAGGGGTGTGGGATGAGGCAGGGGGCTCAGGGCAGGGGGTTGGGATGCAGGAGGGGTGTGGGACGTGGCAGGGAGCTGGGGTGCAGGAGGGGTGTGGGATGAGGCAGGGGGCTCAGAGCAGGGAGCTGGGGTGCAGGAGGGGTGTGGGATGCGGCAGGGAGCTCAAGGCAGGGAGCTGGGGTGCAGGAGGGGTGGGGCATGCGGCAGGGGGCTCAGGGCAGGGAGCTGGGGTGCAGGAGGGGTGTGGGATACGGCAGGGGGCTCAGGGAAGGGAGCTGGGGTGCAGGAGGGGTGTGGGATGAGTCAGGCGGCTCAGGGCAGGGAGCTGGGGTGCAGGAGGGGTGTGGGATGCGGCAGGGAGCACAGGGCAGGGAGCTGGGGTACAGGAGGGTTGTGGGATGCGGCAGGGGGCTCAGGGCAGGGAGCTGGGGTGCAGGAGGGGTGTGGGATGAGGCAGGGGGCTCAGGGAAGGGAGCTGGGGTGCAGGAGGGGTGTGGGATGCGGCAGGGGGCTCAGGGAAGGGAGCTGGGGTGCAGGAGGGGTGTGGGATGCGGCAGGGGGCTCAGGGCAGGGAGCTGGGGTGCAGGAGGGGTGTGGGATGCGGCAGGGGGCTGGGGTGTGGGATGTGGCAGGGAGCTCAGGGCAGGGAGCTGGGGTGCAGGAGGGGTGTGGGATGCGGCAGGGAGCTCAGGGCAGGGAACTGGGGTGCAGGAGGGATGTGGGATGAGGCAGGGGGCTCAGGGAAGGGAGCTGGGGTGCAGGAGGGCTGTGGGATGAGGCAGGGGGCTCAGGACAGGGCATTGGGGAGCAGGAGGGGTGTGGGATGAGGCAGGGGGCTCAGGGAAGGGAGCTGGGGTGCAGGAGGGGTGTGGGATGTGGCAGGGGGCTCAGGGAAGGGAGCTGAGGTGCAGGAGGGGTGTGGGATGCGGCAGGGGGCTCAGGGCAGGGGGGTGGGGTGCAGGAGGGGTGTGGGATGAGGAAGGGGGCTCAGGGAAGGGAGCTGGGGTGCTGTAGGGGTGTGGGATGTGGCAGGGGGCTCAGGGAAGGGAGCTGGGGTGCAGGAGGGGTGTGGGATGAGGCAGGGGGCTCAGCGCAGGGGGTTGGGATGCAGGAGGGGTGTGGGATGTGGCAGGGAGATCAGGGCAGGGAGCTGGGGTGCAGGAGGGGTGTGGGATGCGGCAGGGGGCTCAGAGCAGGGAGCTGGGGTGCAGGAGGGGTGTGGGATACGGCAGGGGGCTCAGGGAAGGGAGCTGGGGTGCAGGAGGGGTGTGGGATGAGGCAGGAGGCTCAGGGCAGGGAGCTGGGGTGCAGGCGGGGTGTGGGATGCGGCAGGGAGCACAGGGCAGGGAGCTGGGGTGCAGGAGGGGTGTGGGATGCGGCAGGGGGCTCAGGGAAGGGGGTCGGGGTGTAGGAGGCGTGTGGGATGCGGCAGGAGGCTCAGGGCAGGGAGCTGGGGTGCAGGAGGGGTGTGGGATGTGGCAGGGGGCTCAGGGCAGGGGGTTGGGGTGCAGGAGGGGTGTGGGATGCGGCAGGGAGCTCAGGGCAGGGAACTGGGGCGCAGGAGGGGTGTGGGATGTGGCAGGGGGCTCAGGGCAGGGGGTTGGGGTGCAGGAGGGGTGTGGGATGTGGCAGGGGGCTCAGGGAAGGGAGCTGGGGTGCAGGAGTGGTGTGGGATGAGGCAGGGAGCTCAGGGAAGGGAGCTGGGGTGCAGGAGGGGTGTGGGATGAGGCCGGGGGCTCAGGGCAGGGAGCTGGGGTGGAGGAGGGGTGTGGGATGTGGCAGGGAGCTCAGGGAAGGGAGCTGGGGTGCAGGAGGGGTGTGGGATGTGGCAGGGGGCTCAGGGCAGGGGATTGGGGTGCAGGAGGGGTGTGGGATGCGGCAGGGGGCTCAGGGCAGGGAGCTGGGGTGCAGGAGGGGTGTGGGATGAGGCAGGGGGCTCAGGGCAGGGAGCTGGGGTGCAGGAGGGGTGTGGGATGCGTCAGGGGGTCAGGGCAGGGAGCTGGGGTGCAGGAGGGGTGTGGAATGAGGCAGGGGGCTCAGGGCAGGGAGCTGGGGTGCAGGAGGGGTTTGGGATGTGGCAGGGGGCTCAGGGCAGGGAGCTGGGGTGCAGGAGGGGTGTGGGATGCGGCAGGGCCCTCAGGGCAGGGAGCTGGGGTGCAGGACGGGTGTGGGATGAGGCAGGGGGCTCAGGGCAGGGAGCTGGGGTGCAGGAGGGGTGTGGGATGAGGCAGGGGGCTCAGGGCAGGGAGCTGGGGTGCAGGAGGGGTGTGGGATGAGGCAGGGGGCTCAGGGAAGGGAGCTGAGGTGCAGGAGGTGTGTGGGATGTGGCAGGGGGCTCAGGGAAGGGAGCTGAGGTGCAGGAGGGGTGTGGGATGCGGCAGGGGGCTCAGGGCAGGGGGATGGGATGCAGGAGGGGTGTGGGATGTGGCAGGGGGCTCAGGGCAGGGAGCTGGAGTGCAGGACGGGTGTGGGATGCGGCAGGGGGCTCAGGGCAGGGAGCTGGGGTGCAGGAGGGGTGTGGGATGCGGCAGGGGGCTCAGGGCAGGGAGCTGGGGTGCAGGAGGGGTGTGGGATGAGGCAGGGGGCTCAGGGCAGGGAGCTGGGGTGCAGGAGGGGTGTGGGATGAGGCAGGGGGCTCAGGGCAGGGGGTTGGGATGCAGGAGGGGTGTGGGATGAGGCAGGGAGCTCAGGGCAGGGAGCTGGGGTGCAGGAGGGGTGTGGGATGCGGCAGGGGGCTCAGAGCAGGGAGCTGGGGTGCAGGAGGGGTGTGGGATACGGCAGGGGGCTCAGGGAAGGGAGCTGGGGTGCAGGAGGGGTGTGGGATGAGTCAGGCGGCTCAGGGCAGGGAGCTGGGGTGCAGGAGGGGTGTGGGATGCGGCAGGGAGCACAGGGCAGGGAGCTGGGGTACAGGAGGGGTGTGGGATGCGGCAGGGGGCTCAGGGCAGGGAGCTGGGGTGCAGGAGGGGTGTGGGATGAGGCAGGGGGCTCAGGGAAGGGAGCTGGGGTGCAGGAGGGGTGTGGGATGCGGCAGGGGGCTCAGGGCAGGGAGCTGGGGTGCAGGAGGGGTGTGGGATGCGGCAGGGGGCTGGGGTGTGGGATGTGGCAGGGGGCTCAGGGCAGGGAGCTGGGGTGCAAGAGGGGTGTGGGATGCGGCAGGGAGCTCAGGGCAGGGAACTGGGGTGCAGGAGGGATGTGGGATGAGGCAGGGGGCTCACGAAGGGAGCTGGGGTGCAGGAGGGATGTGGGATGCGGCAGGGGGCTCAGGACAGGGGATTGGGGTTCAGGAGGGGTGTGGGATGAGGCAGGGGGCTCAGGGAAGGGAGCTGGGGTGCAGGAGGGGTGTGGGATGCGGCAGGGGGCTCAGGGCAGGGAGCTGGGGTGCAGGAGGGGTGTGGGATGTGGCAGGGGGCTCAGGGCAGGGGGTTGGGGTGCAGGAGGGGTGTGGGATGCGGCAGGGATCTCAGGGAAGGGAACTGGGGCGCAGGAGGGGTGTGGGATGTGGCAGGGGGCTCAGGGCAGGGGGTTGGGGTGCAGGAGGGGTATGGGATGTGGCAGGGGGCTCAGGGAAGGGAGCTGGGGTGCAGGACGGGTGTGGGATGAGGCAGGGGGCTCAGGGCAGGGAGCTGGGGTGCAGGAGGGGTGTGGGATGTGGCAGGGAGCTCAGGGAAGGGAGCTGGGGTGCAGGAGGGGTGTGGGATGTGGCAGGGGGCTCAGGACAGGGGGTTGGGGTGCAGGCTCCAGCCCGGCGCCGGTTACCTAGAGCCCTGTTCCCGGCCAAAGGGAGCTGTGGGGGGCGGTGCCTGGAAGGAGGCAATGCAGGAGCCCTCTGCCTCTTTCCCCCTCCCCCGGGCGGGAGGGGCGAGCTGCCAGCTGCTCCAGACAGCGGCACGGGGCTCGCAGCACCACGGGGGCCATCCCGCGGGTAGGCAGAGGGGAGCTTGGCGGCCACACCCAAGAGTCCCGCAGGCCGCATGCAGCCCGGGTGTTTGAGACCCCTGGCCTGAGCGATGGAGCTTTGTGGGGGCCCCTGTGGCATCCCCCCTAACGCCAGCTCTGGTTACTGTGGCCCACGTGGGCTGTGGAGTTTTTATAGCATGTTGGGGGGAGGGGGGACCTCAGAAAGAAAAAGGTTGAGAACGCCCAGTGCCAGGGACCATCTGTCACAAAGGTGAGCTCACCTGTGTGGTGAGCTATATGGGATCACCCAAGGGGACTGTCTGTGGTTCCACGTTGATGCTGTTACAGAGCCTGAAGCGTTTACACTGGATACTTGGTTGGTGAAATCTCCATACAGACCTCACACCCAGTCTGGGGTTTGTTCCCTGCTTCTCACCAGTCTGTCTGAGGCTGGTGCTCGTGCTCTCCAGTCACTGGGGACAGCGTTACAGAGACTAACGGGCACAACGCCACCAGCAGCAATTGGCAGCACTGCAGAGCAGGCTTCACAGGGACACAGTGTGGGCCAAAGGGTCTGTGGTCTCCACCAAACCCCCGTTCTCCTCCAGGGCACGTCAGCATCCCGGCAACCTTCTAGGAGGGTCCAGGCTGCCACCCATCTCCAGCACAGCAGCGCCCGCGCCCCAGGACCCGCCTTGTCTCCTCAGAGGTGAGTGACGGAGGGTGCACAAGGGGGCCGGTTCGGGGAGGGATAACAAAACACACCCTCTGGGGTCACCCCTCAGGAAGTGACGGTGACAGGCCCTGTGGTGGCAGGAAAGGGGGAGGGGAGGGCGTGGGAGCAGCACCCTCAAAGGCAATGCTGGAAACCCAGTAAACTCTGAAGGGGACTGAGAGTCTCCCAGGGCCCCATATCCTGTTGGGATCTGTCCAAAGTCCCCCCCACTTCTTTTCTTTCATTCCTTTATTTACCCTTGTTTGCTGACAGTCGACTGTGGTACTGTTTCACCTGGTGCCCCGAGAGAGGAAGAAAGGGCCCCGCGGCCTCAGGCAGGGTTGACAGCTTAGAACAGGGGTCACCAACGTGGTGCCTGCGGATGCCACAGCGCCCACCAGGGCGTCTAAGTGCACCCGCGTACTGGCCGGTGAACCGAAAATCAGCTGCATTTTGCTGGCAACGCCTCTGGGTGTGTCCCCTGGGTCAGGAGAAGTCAGTGTCCAGTCCTGTGGGGCTGTGCTCCTTGCTCATACCTCCAGCACTCACTGCTGCCCCTCCCTTACCAGCTGCACTGTTCAGCCAGCCCCAGGCCTCTGTGAGGTCACTTCCCCCCACCCCCACCACCTCAAACCTTCAAACAGGGACATGGTGCACCAGTGCCAATCAGAGCGCACTAGTGTAAATTCTGTCTACACTAAGGGTTTGCACAAGTGCCTAAAACACCAGGGTGGCAGAGATCTTCAGGAACAGCAGTACGGTGGCACTAGAACCTATTTCTAGCTCGGTCACGGACAGCCTGGGTGACCTTGGACACGTCAATGTTTCTCCTCCCAACTTCAGTCTCTTTACCCAGCTGCCCACTCACTGGGGTCTCCTCTCTCTGCAGAGCTGCTCACCACTACAGTCTGTGTGGGTGTCCCCAGAGCTAAGGCAGTTCAGCTCTGGAATAGTCTTACAAGGGGGGCTGGGGAGTCTCTTTCCCTGGAAGTTTTTAAGAACAAGTAGGACAAAGCTCTGCCAGAGATAATCTACATATACTTGGTCCTGCCTCAGCAGAGAGAGCTGGACTTGATGACATCTTGAGGTCCTGTCCAGTGCTACATTTCTAGGATGCCATGAAATATATACGTATAAAACACAACATCCAGAGTAAAACCCACCACAACATGATGTCAGGAAACTCAGAAAAAAGAAAAGAAAAAAGAAACAACAAAAGCAACAGCATAAAATGACAATACAGAGGAAAAGAAAACACGATGCAAACTAACACACCTAGGACAATATTACACAATGAAAAAAAAAAAAAAAAGCTCATCTCAAACCAACACAGCACAGGCACCAAACATGCTGAGGCAAAACAATGCACCATAAAACTGCTACACATGGTGCGATCACAGTTCCAAATGGCACCATGCAAAACAGCTCAGCGTAGAACAGGACACAGCACAAAAGAGAATTATTTCAGAATAGGCCTGGAAGGGATCTTGAGAGGGCGTCTACTCCAGCCCCCTGTGCTGAGGCAGAACCAAGTATCCCTAGACATTCCCAGACTGGTGTATCTCTAACCTGGCCTTAAAAACCTCCAGTGAAGGAAATTCCACAGTCTCCCTTGGGAGCCAATGCAAGGCAAACAGAGACCAAAACAATGCTGCACACACACACGCTGGGCCTGGGGTTAAGGGGAGAGGCAAGAATTCAAACAATCTGGGTTCAGTTCCCAGTTTTGCCCCAAATTCTCCATGCAAACTTGAGCAAATTACTTCAGCTCTCTGAGCTTCAGTTTCCCCATCTGTAAAATGGAGAGTCGCCTCCCACCATTGGCCTATTTAGCCTTTGAGCTTTTTGTGGCAAGGTCTCTCTGTCCCTGTGGGCATGTCCACACTGCAGTCAGACACCGGCGGCTGGCCCGTGCCCGCTGACTTGGGCTCACACGGCTCAGGCTGTGGGGCTGTTTAATTGTGGTGTCCATGTTCCGGCTGGGGCTGCAGCCCAAGGTCTGGCAACCTCCCACCTCGCGGGGTCCTACAGCCTGGCTCCAGCCCGAGCCCAGACATCTACACTGCAATTAAACAGCCCCTTCGCCTGAGCCTGAGTCACCTGGCATGGGCCAGCTGGGGGGTTTTAACGGCAGGGTAGAGATACCATTGGTGTCTGTTCAGCACCTGTCACAATGGGAACCCTGATCTTGGTCAGTGTCTATGCAAAGCCCTGCAGAACAGGGGCCTGACCACAGTTGGGGACTCTGCAACTCCCAGCATTGCAGGATCCAGGATTTTGTTCGGGTTCCCTGCAGCATCTGGCAAATTGTGGGGGCAGGATCTCTGTCAGGGTCTGTGCAGTGCCCAGTATAGTGGTGGGGCGTGATCTGGGTCAGGGTCAGTGCAGTGCCAGACCCAACAGGGACACAGATCTCAGTCGAGGTCTCTGAAATGCCCAGCACAATGGACGCAGCAGTTTGGGTCACAGTCATGCGCTGCCTGGCACAAGGGGGGCCAGGATCTCGGGCCAGGTCTCAGTTTTACCTGGCACAACAGTGGGGTCTGATCTCACCTGGGGTCTCTTCAGTGCCTGGCAGAACAGGGCCCAGATCTCAGTTGGGGTCTCTGCAGCACAGGGCCACGCTCAGTATGATAAGAGCCCTGATCTCAGTCACACACCTGGAGAGAAAAGTGGGAAGATTTTTGAGCATTTGATATCAGTATTTCAGAACTGAGGAGAAAATGGGGCACAAACTAAATACTTGCCAATATAAGGGACAAGCATCATGTGGGGAGATTTTATGTCACCATTCAACCACTCAAGAGGAAAGAGGGGAAATTTGAGGGGATTATACAGCGATATTAAATCAACAACAGAAGGGGACGGATTCTTCTTGCCTCACATTCACATGGCCGGCAGGGATCCCTGGGTGATGTGGCTTTCACAAGGAAGAGGAGTGGGGCTGGAGTGAGGTCACTGGCTATGGGGAGGGGCTGGCAGTGGGGTCTGGGAATGTGACTAGTACAGGGGTCAGCAACCTTTCAGAAGTGCTGTGCCAAGTCTTCATTTATTCACTCTAATTTAAGGTTTTGCATACCAGAAATACATTTTAATGTTTTTAGACCGTCTCTTTCTGTAAGTCTATAATATAGAACTAAATTACTGTTGCATGTAAAGTATATAAGGTTTTTTAAATGTTTAAGAAACTTCTTTTAAAATTAAATTAAAATGCAGAGCCTCCCTCGGACCGGTGGCCAGGACCCAGGCAGTGTGAGTGCCACTGAAAATCAGCTCATGTGCCATAGGTTGGCTACCCCTGGACTAGCAGTTGGGGTGAGGGGGGGCTGCTGGGTTGGGCAGGGTGGGGGAGGGGCTGGCAGTGGGGTCTGGGAATGTGACTAGCAGATGATGAGGGGGGCGGGGGGGGGCTGCTGGATTGGGGGGAGGGGAAGGAGCTGGGAGGGGAAACCTGGGGCTGGGCCGTCTCCATGGGGGACACTTGCTCCTCCCTCCCCTTCCTGGCCCTTCCCAGGCCCCGTTGCCAGCAGAGAGTGGCCCCCCCAGCCCAGCCCAGAGGTGTCCCTGTCTCAGGGCCCCCCCAGCCTCTGCCCATTCACCCTCTGCCCAGCTCAGGAATCACTGGGGGGAACCATTTCCCACCCGCACAAGGACAAATCCCTGCAGGTGGAAATGGGGGAAACCCCCAAACCTGAGACCTGAACTGGCCACTGGCGAAGGGGAGAGAAAACGGGGCACAATCGGGGGGGGGGACAGGGAACTTCTCAGGGGTTGGGGGAGGGGGGGTCACCCTGGGCGCTGCTCGTGGCTCTCTAGGGAGAAAGGGGGCAGGACGGGGGAGGAGGGGGGTCCCCACGGGAGGGGGCAGCGGTAAATCCGAGGGGATCTCAGCCCCCCCCTTTCTCTCCCCGCTCCTCGGGGGTCACCTGCCCCCCCCCCCCGGGCCATGTCCGGGCTGCACCGACATTTCCCGCCCGCCCACAGCCCGGCCCCACGCAGGGACCCCAGGGTTAATGAAGGTCTCTCCCGCCGCGATCTGCGCATGCCCAGAGCTCCAACGGCACCAACCCGTCTCCGGCCCGGGAGAGGCTGCAACCGCCCCGCACGAGCCAGGCAGAGCCGCAGCGCCCAACGCTCCTTCGCAGCCCGGCTCCGGCTCCGGTTCCCCCGCCGACGTCACTTCCGTTCCAGGGAGAATCAGGAACTACATCTCCCAGCCTGCCCCGGGGCCTCTCCCGCCCAGGAAAGGGAGGGGTTCAGCAGCTGTTACTGCGCATGCTCCGTGCGAGCGCTGCTGGGGGCGGGAGAACAAAGTCGCTGCTGCCGCCTCCGCGTGAGCCGGGCCCGGGCTGAGCCGCTGCTGCTGCTCCCGGCCGGGGGGGTTTCTCCAGCTGGGCCCCGCCCCCCGGGCAGCCCCGGGCTCTGCCCGCCCCAGCCCCGCCCGGAGCCCCCGGGAGGGCGCTGGGGGGGCGGGAACGTGACTCTGCCCCAGGGAGTCTGGCGGGGGGGTCCCTGGGAGGGGGGAGAAGCTGGAGTTGCGGGGGGGGAAGGCCGGTGGGACGCGGCGGGGGGGGGGTTGAACTGTCTCTGGGCAGCCAGGAAATTCCCGGGGGGGGGAAGTGGCGGGCGGGCGAAGGGGGGAGGGGGGTTAATTGGCTCCTGTCCCTGTTGGTGCCACTTGCCTCTCGCCCCCGATACAAATTCTCTCCAGTTCTGCCCCTTTTCTCGCTCAGTGTCTCACCCGGGCTGTAAAATCCGGGGAGATTCGCCCCTTTCCCCGCCAATGAGCCGCTCTCCCGTCTCCCCCATTTCCCCCTGGTCTCTCCAGGAGTCTGGTTTTCCACCCTCAGTTGCAGTTTGTGACACGTTTTCTCTGCACATCTCCAAGATTCATATAAAATAACCTAAACATTTGCCCCCCTTCTCTCTACTTGTCTATTTCTAATTGAATATGCCCTGAGATTTTCCCCTGTCTCTCTAATTATAAAATACCAAGAAAATCTCAGATTTACCCCTTTTCTCAGATTCTTGAACATAGCTTGGTGGGGCTGGGCTGGCAGGGGCTGTGGGTCGGGAGTGAGGGGCACCATCAGAGGTTGAGGGGGGGCAGGGCTGGACTGTAAGGGGGCTGTGGGTCGGGAGTGAGGGGCACCATTAAAGCTTGAGCCGGGGGCACCCCCCAGCTATAGCCCTGTACTATATGTACAGGATGTTTCTAAACACACAGCACGTGCACACTACTTCCCCCCCCCCCCCCCAGTGTAGTATTAAATTGCTTGGTTTACATTGTGATCCGCAAAGCTGAGTCAGGTGCCTGAACTCCCCACACAATGCCTGGGTTCCACAGGCACCTTCCAGTGTGAGTCACAAATGCCAGTTCACTAGGTGGGGAGCCATGTGAGCTAGTCAATGGGAGAGGCTGGCAAGGGGGAGGTACTAGCACCGCATGAGAAATATTCAACGTCATTGAAATATAGTCAGAAGTAAAATTTCATTGCTCGGTGCTGCAGAACAGTCAATGTTTCCAGCAGCTGGGACTGCAGCTGGGGGGGATTCCATTTGAAAACTTGAAAGAGGTAAACAATGAACAGAAAACCACCCAGACATTGAATAGTAACAGTAACAAAGGACAGTCAAATAGCAAGAAACGAACAGAAAAAAATAACACGAAGAGACTAAAAAAAAATCTAGAAAAGAAATCAAAGACATTGAAAAAAAATTTCACCGCAGAGCTGGTGGGGCAGGGCTGGACTGGCAGGGGGCTGTGGGTCGGGAGTGAGGGGTTGGGAGAAGCACATTGTCCTAAGCCCTGCCCCCACCTCACAGATAGATGCCTAAATCTGGGTTGCAGGGGGGTGGCTGTCTCTGCTTAGCACTCCACAAATGGGAACCCAACCCCTGCCGTCAGGTGATTCAGGTGCCTAAGAAGCAAAGAATCCTGTGGCACCTTATAGACTAACAGACGTTTTGCAGCATGAGCTTTCGTGGGTGAATACCCACTTCTTCGGATGCAAGTATTCACCCACGAAAGCTCATGCTGCAAAACGTCTGTTAGTCTATAAGGTGCCACAGGATTCTTTGCTGCTTCTACAGAACCAGACTAACACGGCTACCCCTCTGATACTTGACACCAGGTGCCTAAGGCATTTCTTGCTGGACTGGAGGTAGGCAGCTGCCTCACACCACACAAACTGGTGGTAGGGAGAGAAGGAAGAGGTGGGGTTGGTCACATCAGCTGCTTTATAACGTTTAGCCCCACAGTTCACGCACTCCCCTGGACTGTGGGAGACCTGGGTTCAGTTCCCCCTGTCTGGAAGAGCTGATGAACGTGAATACCAACCTCAGGCCAAACAGCTACAAACTACTCAACCTTATATGCTGCTTCCATGACACCATGCAGGCCCATGTATCAGCGGGTGCCATCTCATCTGATCCCTTTCCTGTAGCCCACGGGGTAAGCAGAGCTGTGTGCCTGCCCCTATATTATTTACTTGGTTCCAGGCTGGAGTGCTAGAAGTCGCCGCGTGTGCTACCATACAGGTGTCCAGTGCTGGATGAAACTTCTGGGGGCCTGGCACCGAACATGCGTGTGGGCCCCCATGGGGAATAATTGTAAAAGACAGGAGAGCGACACAGGACTTGTCTTTGACACAGCACACAGGCGCACAGGTTTTATTAAGCGTATTTGAAGTTTAAGTTGCAGATGGAGGTGGCTGCCACTAGGGTACCAGCAGTGGTAGCCCGAGGGGGGAAAAGATATGCACACAAGTGGATATAAACTAAATTATAAAAGAAAACAGAGAAAATAAAACACAGCTAACAAAAGCCAGAGCACCCAAAATACTAGCCATGTGCTGCGCCCACTAAAAAGGCCCATTCCCACTATCTCACCATTCACATTTCTCATAGGAACTGTAGCGGGCGGGTGTGGCTCCCCTCCTCCCCCGAGAGGGTTGAGCCCCGGACACAGGAAGGGGCGGGGCTACAGAGTGGTGAGCCCGCCCCTCAGAGGGTTAGACGGCGACCTGGAAGGATAAAAGCCGGCCCTTCCAGCCCAGTCAGTGCCTAGCCACTGGGGAGAGCAGACCTGCCTGAGGGAGCTCCTAATGGAGGAACCGCTGGAGCCTCAGATTGCTGCTTGGACTGGCTGGAGACCACCCTACCTCGCTATGGGGAAGACCTGCCGGAGCTTCCCCGCACCACCTATGATGAGCCATTAGGAACCTCCCCGCTACCGTGCTGTTACCCTGAGGAACCCCCGGAGCAGGATTGGCCGGACTTCCCCGAGGAACTACCTGATCTACCCCCCAGCCCGGGTTGTGAGGAACCCATGCAGTGGGACTTCCTGGGACCAGATGCCGTGGACCAGGTAGGACAAGAGGGCGATATTGGAAGTGGCCCGGGGGCAGCTGACCTCAGTCGGGCTGCTGACCAGACAGTGCCCATGTCAGTGTGTTGCGGTCAGGATCTCCACTGACCATCAGTAGTAACGACCGCTGCCTAGGGCCCCAGGCCGGGACACAGTGGAGTGGGTGGGCCTGTGTCCCCCCTGCCACCCCACTCACGGGTGGCAGTTATCCCCCTCACGTTTACTGCTCAGCCCTGCTGCAAGAGGCCTGAGCTCCCTTAGACTGTCTGCTGCTCAGCCTGCCGCAAGAGGCCTGAGCTTCTCCTTGTACTATTTACCGCTCAGCCCTGCTGCAAGAGGCCTGAGCTGTCCTTGAACTGTTTATGGCTTAGCCCTGCTGCAAGAGGCCTGAGCTCCCCTGTACTGTTTAGTGCTCAGCATGGCTACAAGAAGCCTGAGCCTTCCTCAGACTGCTTATTGCTCAGCCCTACCACCAGGGGCTTGAGCCCTCCTTCTACGGTTTACGGCCCCGCCTTGCAGCCCGAGGCCGGGACCCCGGAGATTTGAACTCTGTGGCCTGGCCTTAAAGGGACAGGACAGAGCCCCCGTGAGACCAGCGGGCTGGTGTGGCTCCCCTCCTCCCCTCAGAGGGTTGAGCGCCGGACCCACCTGTTACAGGAACCACCAGTGCTTGTATTACATTTTGATATGAAATTGGGGTGAATTTAAAACTATTTAAAATATTTTAAAAATAAAAAAATCAAAATTTTAATACATTTTACTGACAGTATAATTAGTCATACTAGACTTGCTTGTCCTCCCCCCCAAGGCCGAGAGGCACACAGACTGGGATCAGGACCAGCTGTACCCCCAAAAGACCAGGCCAACCCTCCAAATCAGACCAGAGCCACATCTCTCCCCCAGAACAACCCCCTGGAACTGGACCACTTTGAATCAGGCTCTAGGACACCATAAACTGTTGGGACTACCTAAGACACAAATACCATTTCTCATTCTTTTTTCTTTGTTTTTTGAAAAGTAAACGTAAGAGTGGCCAGGCTAGGTCAGACCAAAGGTCCATCTAGCCCAGTATCCTGTCTGCTGAAGAAGTGGTCTGGAGCCCACGAAAGCTTATGCTACAATAAATTTGTTAGCCTCCAAGGTGCCACAAGTCCTCCTGTTCTTTTTGTGGATACAGACTAACACGGCTGCTACTCTGAAACCTGTCTTCCAACAGTGGCCAATGCCCGGTGCCCCAGAGGGAATGAACAGAACAGGTAACGATCCAGTGAGCCATCCCCTGTCGCCCATTCCCAGCTTCTGGCAAACAGAGGCTAGAGACACCATCCCTGTCCATCCTGGCTAATAGGGATGGTGTCTCTATTAACCTCCATGAACTTATCTAGTTCTTTTTTAACCCTTTTATAATCTTGGCCTTCACAACATCCTCTGGCGAGGAGTTCCACAGGTTGACTGTGCGTTGTATGAAGAAATACTGCCTTTGGTTTGTTTTTAAACCTGCTGCCTCTTCATTTGATTTGGTGACCCCTACTTCTTGTGTTAGAAGAAGTAGTAAACACCACTTCTGTATCTACTTTCTCTACACCAGTCATGATTTTATAGACCTCTCTCATCTCCCCCACCCTGCACATCTTGTGATCTGGGCTTTTTCCTCCCTGCTGCTGCAGCCTCCTCCCCACCCTTGGGCACAGCACCCACACACCCCTCTGCCCCTGCAGCCAGCTCCCCCCTCTAGGGCTGCTTGGTTGCCAATATTCCTGATGCTGGGAACTGAGAGGGGAGGGGATGGCAGGAGAAAGGCCTGGGGACTGGTCAGTGCTGGGAGGGGACAGTCTGTGCTGCGGGTGTCACTGTCCAGGACAGAGACTCCCTCCAGCCTGAGCTGGGACTGGGCAGATTATCAGGGGACACCTATTTGGGCCCCATTTATTGTTTTCAGGGTTGAAATAAGGGCGGAGGACCCCAGAGAAGGTGTCAGTGAAAGTGAAGAGATGGGACTTGTCCGTCACATTGTAAAAGGAGACCTTGCCCGCCTCATAGTCCAGGAAAATCCCCAATCGTCTGGCCCTGACGCTCATGGGCAGGACGGTCTCGGGGGAGGTATTGGCCTTGAATAGCCCAGCATGCTGACATATTGTCCAGTAACCATTCTTTGGTAGAAATAGAATATGCCCCTTCCTGCGCACAGCTTCCCTACAGACCCCCAGAGTCCAGAGATGCTTTCCTCCAACCTCCACCTCCCAGTAACGTTTCCCGCCCGTGAATCCCTCAGCGCCCAGGACAACCGCCATAGTATCAAATCTCTCCGGATTGTCAGGCAGATCCTGGCGCTCGTCTCGGTATGTCACACATTTCCGATCCTCAGCCAGGACGAGGTAGGGATTTGCTGTGCTGGGATCCAGAGTCACATCCACTGGGGAGAGAGTCACAGAGTCACTGCCGGGGCCAGAGGCTGGCCAGACTAGGGGGGCACAATCTAAAGGGGAGGACATGTGACCACCCCATGTGTCTTCTCCCCTGTGCCCGGCCTGGGGCTGCCCCGCTCCTCCTGCCCCATGTTACCTGTGGGAGCGGGGGGAGAGCTCTGTCCTTCTCCCACTGCACCTGTGCCCCAGGGCCTGGGCGGGGAGTGGGACAGAGCCTTTCTGATGTGGCCGAAGCCAGCTGCTCCTGGTCGCTGCCTCTGTGCAGCTGAGCCAGCCTGGCTGGGGTGACAGCTCCTGCTCCCTGCCTGGGCCCACCTGCTGGGGATGGGGGCTGAGCTGAGGGGACTCTGGCTCACTCAGCACCTGGTCCCGCATCCATCCTCCTGCTCCCCACTGCCAGGGCTGGGGCCAGGCACAGCGGGAGAAGGGAACTCCCCCTTCTCCCTGCAGCAGGCCAATCAGGGCAGGGCCCCCCCCACATGTAGCCTCGAGAAGTGGCATGTACACCCTGGCAGCTGGAGCTCCATGCACTGAGTGGGGTACGAGGACATCCCAGCGGCTGTGTGAGCCCCGCACGGTGCTGCTGACATGGCTCAGCCCTGACCCCTGCTGGAACCTCTCTCCCTGCGGCCCATGCAGGTCTTGGTCTCCCTGTGGTTGCCATTAATGTGAGTTATGATGTGAGCTCCTGTCCACTAACAACTGGCCTCAGGCTGGGCTGAGATCGGTGACAGGAAAGTGAAAGCTCCCATCACTGCCCCCTGCCAAACCAGCCCATCCAGCTTCCCCCCGCAATGCGGTAACAACAATACTCACACTTGGCAACACCCTGAGCGCCCCCAGCGGGCAGGGCGAGGGCCTGTCCAAGGACCAATGGACACAATCTTCAGGAAAAACAACAAGGAGTTCGGTGGCACCTTAAAGACCAACAGATTTATTACGGCATCAGCTTTCGTGGGTGTGGAAGCCAGTAAATAATTAACAAGGTTTTGAAGAGATCTTAATGAATGTTAGTTAGCATGAGTTAGGTTAACTGTGACCCTGGTGACGTGAGGAAGCAAGATAATGCAAGACTGCATATTGCAAGGTCGTAATAACTTTCACACAATTCACTCTGTCTTACATTATCTTGCTTCCTCACGTCACCAGGGTCACAGTTAACCTAAGACAGAGTGAATTGTGTGAAAGTTATTACGACCTTGCAATATGCAGTCTTGCATTATCTTGCTTCCTCACGTCACCAGGGTCACAGTTAACCTAACTCATGCTAACTAACATTCATTAAGATCTCTTCAAAACCTTGTTAATTATTTACTGGCTTCCACATGGGTAAAAAATCCCATTTCTTCAGATGTGGAGTATGAAGAAGTGGGTTTTTTCCCCACGAAAGCTTATGCCCTAATAAATCTGTTAGTCTTTAAGGTGCCATCGAACTCCTCATTGTTTTTGTGGATACAGACTGATACAGCTGCCCCTCTGAATCTTCAACAAGGGAGACTGAGGCTGGAGATTAGGAAACACTTTCTCACTCTCAGGGCAGTGAAGCTCTGGACCGGCCCCAAGGGAGCCTGTGGGATCCCTGTCACTGGCGGTTTGTAAGAACAGGTTGGACAAACCCCTGTCAGGGATGGTCTAGGCCTGACCCAGAGCAGGGAGCTGGATTAGGCGACCTTGCAAAGTCCCTTCCAACCCGGCATTGCTATGAGTCTAGGTTACAGCTGTTCTGGCGCTGGGTCCAGGGCCCTGGCGGTTCTAAGCACGGTGTGTGGCACACGGAGGAGTTAACAATCTTAGTGATCACAGCAGCTGGCAGCTCAGCGTCCCTGCCAGGGCCTGTAACCAGCTCAGCTGGGTGTTACTGGCTTGTGTGGACAGGAGCTAGGGTTGCCACCTGTCCAGGTTTTCACAGGATCAGCCCATTGTTCAGGTCACTGTCCTGCGAAATCTGAGTCTGTGCAGGAGGTTAAAAGTCCTGGGTTTGTCAGTGGCTGTAGTGGGGGAAGCTGTGGGGTGGCAGTGACTGCTCAAAGGGAGCGCTAGCTTCAGAGTGTCTTGGGACCAGCAAGCGGGAGATGAGGAGCTCAGAGCTGGTAGGGCCCAGTCACCACGGTGGAAGTACCAACCGTGACGTTTAACTGCCGGATGGTAACGGGGTGGATCTGGTGCCAGGCCCTGCTTTGTGAGGCTGGTGCCCAGGGCAGTGACAGGAACAGAAGCCTGAGAGGGCTGGTCTCCTCTCCCAGGGTGGGATGGGACACAGTGCCCGGGCTGAGGAGACAGGGGGTGTATGTGGAGCAGGCAGATGTCCCATTTTTTACACCTCAGAGGGGGCAACCACAACAGGACCCCAACACTGTTTGTGTAACTGACCTGAGTGCCCCCCTCCCTCCCAGCTGTGTGCGGCAGGATACCCCAGAGTACATGGAGCCATGGCCAGTGGTGCTGCAATGTGTGTGCGCATGTCCCTTGGGGTCTCTAATCCCTGCTGGAGCTGCCCAGACTCTCCCAGCCTTCACCAGTACATACATATGGTCAGGCAGCATGCTGGGTGAAAATACACCCAGACAGCTGTTTGTAGCCTATCGAATGTCATAGGAAAATGCTCTGTGTAGGGAAAGGAGCCAGGAGCTCCCACGGGGAGGTGGATCTCCCCATGGATAAAATATCAGCGACATGTACAGTACCTGCGTAGAGCTGTGCGCTTCTCCACCCTGTAACTAAACACAGACAGAGGGGTGAGAACGCCCGTGAACACGAAACAATGTCACACAAGGGTGATAATGGGGGGAATGGAACTTACCGATCTCAGCCTGGAGTTTGGCTAAAAACAAAACACAGAGAAACGAGTCAGGATCACGTCATGTTGCAGAAGGAAAGCGAGTCAAAAAGACTTTAAGGATTTTAACTTCTCTGCTTTAGACTCAGCCAGGAGGCTACATCAGCAACCAGAGCCTGGCAGCTCCTGGGCAACAAAGGAATCAGCAAGGGGAGAAACACAGTAACCCCATCCTGCCACCTGGCCAGGTGCAAGAGGTTGTGAGAGCCAAAGAGGGATCCTTCAGCAAATGGAAAATATTAAAATATTAACCCTGTGAAGTCAGTAAAAGGAGAAAAGTGCATCGGGTGAAGAGTATGAGGGGACTGAATAGGCCAAAGTTTAACTAGAAGAGTGAATGGCCAGAGATATAAAACAAATACCAGGGATTTATTTCAGCCTATCAGAATCAGGAAGCCTGTGAGAGAATCAGTGGGTCCCCTGGATCAGCAGGGATAAAGGGAGCAATTCAGGAGGGTGAGGACAATGGTGAGAGAATAACCGATTTCTTTATATTGATTATCACCATAGAGGGTGTGCGGGAGAGACATACTGTGGTAGAACACACCCCTGTACTCACACTCTATGCACTATTGTAATAATCTTTGTACAAAGTATGCCTTGAAAGGTATCGTTTGAAAACTCATCATTTGCTGATCAGTACTTCCCTGGTAAAATATGTGTGACACATTTGTATGTGATGTTTGAAGATTCCCCTGTACAGTGTTATTAACCCAAGTTCCAAGCCCCACAGCTGAGCCCAAACAGAAATTGGCAAACAGGTCTGGCCTAAACAAAGGAGTGTGTGCTCTGCTTAATTTGCATTAATCAAGCAGAAAGGGAAAACAAATGAACAAAAATACTAGCAGGAAATATCCTCCTACATAGATTCTGTGTCTCAGCTGGAAATGTTTTTTCAAGGTGTGTCTGTTATGGGGGAAGAACTGAAACTATAAAAAGGAGGGAAACCACCCCAAGGCCCCCTGTTTTCTCTGTCCCTGCACATCAGATTCACTGCACCTGAAGAGAAAAAGGAAGCCCTCATTGGACTCTGGGGAAGGGGACCTGACCTGAGAGTTTGGTCAGTAACCTGCTGGAGCATGTGATAAGAATCTGCTTGAATTTAATATAGTTTAAGTTAAGCTTCAGTAAACATCTTAACTTTATTTTTCTTGTAACCATTTCTGACTGTTATGCCTCATCACCTGTACTCACTTAAAATCTTTCTCTTTGTAGTTAATACATTTGTTTTACTGTTTTATCTAAACCAGTGTGTTGAAATAGAAATATATGAATAATTATGTGAGATAATAACATGGCATATTATTCCCTTAAAAGAATAACATCTTAAAATATGTTGTACTGTCCAGGAGAGGGCTGGGCAGTGCAGGACACACATTTCTGGGGGGAGATCTTCGACTGGGGGTATGCTCAGGCCACCCTGCAGTATAACCGAGGCAGAGGTTGCAGAGAAGGTTGAAAGATTTCTTCACCATATAGCCACCGAATCAACAAGAGGTGATGCTATTTTAGATTTAGTATTGGTGAGTAGTGAGGATCTCATAGAAGAACTGGTTGGAGAGGAGAGCCTTGATCTGAGCGATCATGAGCTAACTCAGTTTAGACTAAATGGAATGATAAACAAAAATATGGCTGCAACCAGGATCCTTGATTTAAAAAAAAAAAAAAAAGAGGGAATTAGTTAGAGAAGTGGACTGGACTAAAGAACTCAAGGATCTGAATATGGAGGAAGCTTGGAATTACTTTAAGCCAAAGTTGCAGAAGCAATCAGAAGCTTGCGTCCCACGCAAGGGGAAACACATTTTTAGGGAAGGGTTGCAGACCAAACTGGATGAGTAAGCATATGAAACAGGCATTAAGAGAAAGCGGAAAGCCTACAAGGAATGGAAGATGGGATTGATCAGCAAGGAAAACTCCCTCTTGGAGGTCAGAAAGTGTAGGGGAAAAAGTGAGAATTGCTAAAAGCCAAGCAGCGCTGGACCTTATGAAGGGAATTAAAACCAATAAGTAAAAGGTTTTATAGCCACATAAATAAGAAGAAAAGAAGAAGTGGGACCATTAAACACTGAAGATGGGGTGGAGATTAAAGATAATCTAGGCATGGCCCAACACCTAAATTAATACTTTCCTTCAGTTTTTTATAAGGGTAACGAGGAGCTTAGGGGTAGTGGCAGGGTGGCTAATGGGAATGAGGATATGGAAATAGAAATGACCACATCCAAGGTGAAAGTCAAACTCAAACAGCTCAATGAGATCAAATTGGGGGCCAGATAATCTCCATCCAAGAATATTAAAGGAACTGGCACGTGAAATCACAAGCATAATAGCAAGGTTTTTAATGAATCTGTAAACTCCAGGGTTGTACCCTATGATTGGAGAATTGCTAATATCGTTTATATTTTTAAGAAAGGGGAAAAAACTGATCCAGTTTGACCTCAATTGTATGCAAGGTCTTGGAACAAATGTTGATGGAGAAAGTAGTTAAGGACATAGAAGTAAATGGTAATTGGGATAAAATACAACATGGGTTTACAAAAGGTAGCTCGTGCCAGAGCAACCTGATCTCCTTCTCTGAGAAGGTAACTGATTTTTTAGACAAAGGAGATGTAGTAGATCTAACCTACCTGGGCTTCAGTAAGGCATTTGATACATTTCTACATGGGAAATTGTTAATTAAATTGGAGAAGCTGGAGACAAATATGACAACTGAAAGGTGGTTAAGGAGCTATTTAAATGGGAGATGACAACAGGTCATACTGACAGGTGAATTGTCAGGCTGGAAGGAGGTTACTAGTGTAGTTCCTCGAAGATCAGTCTTGGGACCAATCTTATTTAACATTTTCATTAAAGACCTTAGCACACTCCCACTTTTTGTGCCAATACAATTTTCAGATGACACAATGTCAGGAGGTATTGCCAATATGGAGGAGGACTGGATCTGAACACCCTTGAAAACAGGAGTAATAGAAATGGGATGAAATTTAACAGTGCAAAGTGCAGGGTCATGCACTTCAGGACTAGCAACAATAACTTTTGGTACAAGGTGGGGAAGTTTAAGTTGAAAGTGACAGAAGAGCACTTGGGTATATTGGTTGATCTCAGGATGTCTATGAGCTACTAATGTGATTTGGCCATGAAAAATCCTCATGAAATCCTAGGAGTTATTTCTAGTAGAGATAGGGCAGAAATGGTTACTCTCCTTGTGCAGTACGGCAAGGAATCATTACAGCTATTCACACAGGTTATTGCAGTGGTTCCCAACGCGGTGCCCACAGGCGCCCCCACCGAATTTCAGCGGCATTTCGGCAGGGACGCCTCTCGATGACGCTGCTTGCCATCGACAAGTGACGTCATCAAGAGGTGTCGCTCCCGAATTTCGGCGGGGACACCTCTCGATGATGTTGCTTGTCGACGGCAAGCGGCGTCATCAAGAGGCGTCGCTGCCGAAATGCCGCCGAAATTCGGCGGGTGCTCCACCGCCGCAGTTGTCCTTCGTCTGGCGCCTGCCAGATGAAAAGGTTGGGGACCATTGGGTTCTATATACTCAGGAAACAAGACCTGTGCATCTCTGTGGACACCTCTATGAAGATCTCTGCTGAATGTGTAGCAGTGATTTAAAGAAGGAAGTGTTAGGATGCACACAAAACAGGACAGAAAAGCATACTGTGTGCAGTACTGGTCACCCCATCTCAGAAAGGGTCTTTCAGGCGGAGCAATTAGAATAATTACGGCTCTGAAGACAAGGTCATATAAAGACTGATTGAAAGAGGTGCTCGTATCTATCTTCTTTCCTAATACAAGAAGAGGAGACTAAAATACACTGAAAGGCAGCAAATCTCAAACTATAAGAGGAAATGGTATTTTATATGAGGCATAATTAGCCTGTGAAACTCCTTACCACAAGAAAAACAAAAGGATATTGACGTGGCTAAAGAGAACATGAAGATTTACACTGGGTAGGACTGAAAACAAAACAGACAAGCAAAGAAAAAAAAACCAAATGGACAAAGGATTCAAAGAGGCCCAGGCATTGATATGGAAATGCAAATAATCAGAGTTGTGACCGTTCTCAAAAACACACATTCTGTCAGGGAGAGAAACCCCCTCCTGCTTCAGGGCACAAGGCAAACATTAACTGATGGGGTCAGGAAGGAACTTTCCCTGGGGGCAGGTTAGTTTATCATCGGGCATTAGGGGGTTTCTCGTACCTTCTCCTGAAGCAGCAAGTGCTGGCCACTGTAAGAAGCAGGATCCCAGACTAGCTTAGCCTGAATCTGATTTGCTCTGGCAATAACTCGTGTGTTCTGAAAAGCTTCTGTTTTAGAGCCTGATTCAGCAAAACACGTACGCACATGCTGAATCGGGATGGACCGACTCATGGCTTAAAGTGCAGCATGTGCTCAGCTACCCTGCTGAATGGGGGCACTAGTGAAAATGCATTTAAAGGCCTGTCTAGATAATGATCCCCAAATAAAAGCAACTGCTTTAAAGCTCCTATGAAAATAAACTATGATTATTGGCTGAAGGAAGTGAAGCCCCACACTCAACTCAATGATGTTTCTGTTTATCTGTCTGTAACGTAATAACCTCTGAAAGTTAAAACACATCCCATCAGCACCAATGCTTCAGGATGTGCTCTAGGCATCAGTGGGCAGAAACCTCCTGATTTTGGTAAAAATTGGAAAACCATCAAAGCCTGATTTCCACTAAAATCACCATTTGATCCCTCAGGATACAGATACACACTAGAACAGGGGTCCTCAACCTACGGCACGCGTGCCAAAAGTGGCACGCAAGACAATTTTTTTTTTAATGGCAGGCTGTGGGTCCCGGCCACCGCTCAGCCCTCTGCCGGCCTGGGGTTCCATCTGCCCGCTCCTGCCAGCCAAGGTCCTGGCCGCCAGCCCACTCAGCCCACTGCCAGCCCCGCCCTGCCCGCTGCCAACTGAGTGAATGGAACCCCAGGCCAGCAGCGGGCTCAGCAGTGGCCAGGACCCACAGCCTGCCATTTAAAAAAAAAATCAGCTCACGTTCCACTTTTGGCATGTGTGCCATAGGTAGAGGACCCCAGATTTAGTGTATACTATGTGCACTGTACTTTATGGTAATTTTCACTGTTCCCCTTACGCGCTGACCTTAGAACCTAACCCCTGCATAAGATGGGACTCCACTGTATCCATTTTTGAAAGTTTATAATAATAAAATAATAATAGGAGATATACCAATCTCCTAGAACTGGAAGGGACCTTGAAAGGTCATCGAGTCCAGTCCCCTGCCTTCACTAGCAGGACCAATTTTTGCCCCAGATCCCTAAGTGGCCCCCTGAAGGATTCAGCTCCCAACGTGGGTTTAGCAGGCCAGTGCTCAAACCACTGAGCTATCCCTCCCCTAATAATAAGCAATGCTCTGAGGGGCGGAGAAGAGGGGAGCACAAGGTGGAAGTTTCACCTAGGGTGCAAAATATCCTTGCACCGGCCCTGAGCATGGGCATAGCGCTGGCTACACGGACAGCAGAGTAAACCCAAACCTGCTCCTCCCCTGGCTGTGTGGGCGTCATAGATCCCCTGCGAGGTTCATGAGTGGGGCTGGTGTCTGTTCATTCCATGTCTTAACTGTGAGGGACAAGGGGCAGAGCTGCTCTGCACACAGCACAAACTAAACTGACTTTCTGCTCATAGTGAGAGCTCTGAATAGCTCCACTGGAGGGCTATACAACTTGATGCAAAGTCTGAGGTTCCCCCCAGCGAACAAAGGGACCGTACCTGTCTCTGCAAGGTGGGCCTCTGAAAGCAAATAACAAGGAAGATGTATTACACGGCAGAACATTTCACTTCAATTATTGCAAACACATAGGAATAATTTTTCTACTAGTAGAAAGTGGAAACCACACAGGGGTGCTCTGTGTAAGGGGCTGCTGGACCCTTACTGAAACTTAAGGGGGGGGTTGGTTGGCCCTCTCCCAGTACCCAAAAATGGGGGAAATCAAGATCCTGAGACTGACAGTCCCCAGGGCCAATGGGAAGGGGTCGGTGTGACAGATCAGCCTGATTGATAGGGCAGGCAGGCCAATGAAGGAGTCAGAAGCCGAGGGTCCCATCTTCCATGTGAACTGGAGCTGCCTGGGCTAGAGTTGGGGCCAAACTCAGGAGAGAGCAGGAGCCCAAGTATAGCAGGGGAGCAGAGATGCGCTGACCAGAGCCAGAGGGGCCGGAAAAGCAGCCCCAGGAGCTGCATTGGAGCAGCGCTGAAGCAGGGTGGAGCTGGAATTGGAGCTGAGGCAGGGTGGAGCTGGAACTTGAGCTGAAGCAGGGTGGAGCTGGAGCTGCAGCTGAAGCAGGGTGGAGCTGGAGCTGCAGCTGAGGCAGGGTGGAGCTGGAGCAGTCCGGAGCCGGTGCAGTGAGCAGCTGGGGAGAGCGAGGGGGACCCTGGGCCATGGGCCCAGCGCAGGGAGACACCCCCAGCCAAGAGGCCTTGCAGGGTGGGGGTGATGCTAGGAAGAAGGGTCCTGCCACCTGGGGGTGGGCAGGGTGGCCACCGCAGAGCATGTGTTGACCCGCAGCAGCCCTGCAGCACAGCCAGGGCCTGGGCAGGAGGCCTGGGACGTGTGAGGGACAGACTGAACTGCCCTTGCAATCCAGAGATGCTGGTTGCGGTGTCCCCGCGCCACAGAGCAGGGTGATGGGTTTTCCTTTCACCTTTCCCATTTTTTCCATATTCATTTATTATTAGTTGCTGTTTAATAAATTGTATTTGCTTGAACTGTACGGAAGCGTCCAGAGCAGAGAGAGCACCCCGGAGTGGGGACACTCTAGCTCCTCTTCTATGTGACTACGACAAGGTTGGGGGTCGTGCCCCCCAGGGATCATGGGCCCAGCCTTGTTGGAGTTACGAGGACTCTGCCACCCAGGAGAGTGGAAGGGGAGCCCTCGAGGTCAGGCAGGGCTCTGGGTAAGGAAGTGGAAGCGAGGACTCAGATCCTTTCGCTAGCCAGTTCCACCGGGGTCGTGTATAAGCCAGGAAAGTTCTCCATAATAGCGGGACCCTTCCCCCGCTTACATAAGCCTGGCTATTCCCACTGCCAGCATGATACTGGGGACTCAGTGAGTCGGGCAGTTACAATGCTGAGTAAACGGCTGTCTCTTCTCCCTTTTGGCTGAGTGAAGCAAGGTCCCACACCGAACTCCGTGGCATTTCTGTCTGTGATAGAATAACTTCCAGCTAAGTCGGCCCTGCTGCAATCAGTGCAGCAGTGCTGATTTGGTGGGTCTGGTGATGACCTGCGAAATCGATGGCAGAGTGCTCTCCCGTCTATACTCCACCTCCGTGAGAGGCAGAAGGTAAGTCAGCGGGGAGAGTATCTCCCGTCGACATAGCCCGGTGTAGACACCGCTGTAAGTTAACTGAAGTTACGTCAACTTCAGTTACAATAACTTACGTAACTGAAGTACCGTAACTTAGGTCGACTTACCGCTGCTCAGTACTAAAGGTGTAACTCCACACAAAATGGTCAGGGGGAGAGAGGATTATAGTGATTGCCATTTAATAGTTAATTAAGTTTAACAACTTCTGCAAAAGGGATAGCGGGAGCCCCATGTCATAGGAATCATAAGAACATAAGAAAGGCCGTACCGGGTCAGACCAAAGGTCCATCCAGCCCAGTATCTCTCTACTGATAGTGGCCAATGCCAGGTGCCCCAGAGGGAGTGAACCTAACAGGCAATGATCAAGTGATCTCTCTCCTGCCATCCATCTCCATCCTCTGACGAACAGAGGCTAGGGACACCATTCTTACCCATCCTGGCTAATAGCCATTTATGGACTTAGCCTCCATGAATTTATCCAGTCCCCTTTTAAACATTGTTATAGTCCTAGCCTTCAAAACCTCCTCAGATAAGGAGTTCCACAAGTTGACTGTGCACTGCGTGAAGAAGAACTTATTTTTATTTGTTTTAAACCTGCTCCCTATTAATTTCATTTGGTGACCCCTAGTTCTTGTATTATGGGAATAAGTAAATAACTTTTCCTTATCCACTTTCTCAACATCACTCATGATTTTATATACCTCTATCATGTCCCCACTTAGTCTTCTCTTTTCCAAGCTGAAGAGTCCTAGCCTCTTTAATCTTTCCTCGTATGGCACCCTCTCCAAACCCCTAATCATTTTAGTTGCCCTTTTCTGAACCTTTTCTAGTGCTAGAATATCTTTTTTGAGGTGAGGAGACCACATCTGTACACAGTATTCGAGATGTGGGCATACCATGGATTTATATAAGGGCAATAATATACTCTCAATCTTATTCTCTATCCCCTTTTTAATGATTCCTAACATCCTGTTTGCTTTTTTGACCGCCTCTGCACACTGCGTGGACATCTTTAGAGAACTATCCACGATGACGCCAAGATGTTTTTCCTGACTCGTTGTAGCTAAATGAGCCCCCATCATATTGTATGTATAGTTGGGGTTATTTTTTCCAATGTGCATTACTTTACATTTATCCACATTAAATTTCATTTGCCATTTTGTTGCCCAATCACTTAGTTTTGCGAGATCTTTTTGAAGTTCTTCACAATCTGCTTTGGTCTTAACTATCTTGAGCAGTTTAGTATCATCTGCAAACTTTGCCACCTCACTGTTTACCCCTTTCTCCAGATCATTTATGAATAAATTGAATAGGATTGGTCCTAGGACTGACCCTTGGGGAACACCACTAGTTACCCCTCTCCATTCTGAGAATTTACCATTAATTCCTACCCTTTGTTCCCTGTCCTTTAACCAGTTCTCAATCCATGAAAGGACCTTCCCTTTTATCCCATGGCAGCTTAATTTACGTAAGAGCCTTTGGTGAGGGACCTTGTCAAAGGCTTTCTGGAAATCTAAGTACACTATGTCCACTGGATCCCCCTTGTCCACATGTTTGTTGACCCCTTCAAAGAACTCTAATAGATTAGTAAGACACGATTTCCCTTTACAGAAACCATGTTGACTATTGCTCAAGAGTTTATGTTTTTCTATGTGTCTGACAATTTTATTCTTTACTATTGTTTCAACTAATTTGCCCGGTACCGACGTTAGACTTACCGGTCTGTAATTGCCAGGATCACCCATAGAGCCCTTTTTAAATATTGGTGTTACATTAGCTAACTTCCAGTCATTGGGTACCGAAGCTGATTTAAAGGACAGGTTACAAACTTTAGTTAATAATTCCGCAACTTCACATTTGAGTTCTTTCAGAACTCTTGGGTGAATGCCATGTCAGAATATCCCATTGCCTAGTGGCTAAGGCACTCATCCGAGAGGTGGCAGATCCCTGTCCAAATCCCTTCTCATCAGGCAGAGGGGGGACTTGACCCAAAGTCTCCCACAACCCTGGTGGGTCCCCGAACTGTTGGGTTAAAGATTATAAGGGAGGTCCTCCTCTACTCCCACCACTACCATATCAGGCCCCATAGGTGAGAGAGACACTCCTCCACCCATCTTCCCCTGCTTTGGGGATCATAGAATCTTAGAATCATAGAATCTCAGGGTTGGAAGGGACCTCAGGAGGTCATCTAGTCCAGGGGTCACCAACCCCCGGTCCGCGGCCCGGTACCGGTCCGCGGCCTCTTAGAAACCGGGCCGCGAACCGACCCAGTGGAGCTTCCGCAGGCACGCCTGCGGAGGGTCCGGCAAACGAAACCGGTCCCTGGACCCAAAAAGGTTGGGGACCCCTGATCTAGTCCAATCCCCTGCTCACAGCAGGACCAAACCCAACTAAATCATCCCAGCCAGGGCTTTGTCAAGCCTGACCTTAAAAACCTCCAAGGAAGGAGATTCCACCACCTCCCTAGGGAACCCATTCCAGTTCTTCACCACCCTCCTAGTGAAAAAGTTTTTCCTAATGTCCAACCTAAACCTCCCCCTCTGCAACTTGAGACCATTACTCCTTGTTCTGTCATCTTCTACCACTGAGAACAGTCTAGATCCATCCTCTTTGGAACCCCCTTTCAGGTAGTTGAAAGCAGCTATCAAATCCCCCCTCATTCTTCTCTTCTGCAGACTAAACAATCCCAGTTCCCTCAGCCTCTCCTCATAAGTCATGTGCTCCAGCCCCCTAATCATTTTTGTTGCCCTCCGCTGGACTCTCTCCAATTTATCCACATCCTTCTTGTAGTGTGGGGCCCAAAACTGGACACAGTACTCCAAATGAGGCCTCACCAGTGCTGAATAGAGGGGAATGATCACATCCCTCGATCTGCTGGAAATGCCCCTACTTATACAACCCAAAATGCCATTAGCCTTCTTGGCAACAAGGGCACACTGTTGACTCATATTCAGCTTTTCGTCCACCGTAACCCCTAGGTCCTTCTCTGCAGAACTGCTGCTCAGCCATTCGGTCCCTAGTCTGTAGCAGTGCATGGGATTCTTCCATCCTAAGTGCAGGACTCTGCATTTCTCCTTGTTGAACCTCATCATATTTCTTTTGGCCCAATCCTCTAATTTGTCTAGGTCCCTCTGTATCTTATCCCTACCCTCCAGCGTATCAACCACTCCTCCCAGTTTAGTGTCATCTGCAAACTTGCTAAGGGTGCAGTCCACACCATCCTCCAGATCATTAATGAAGATATTGAACAAAACCGGCCCCAGCACCGACCCTTGGGGCACTCCACTTGATACCGGCTGCCAACTAGACATGGAACCATTGATCACTACCCCTGGAGCCCGACCATCTAGCCAGCTTTCTACCCACCTTACCGTCCATTCATCCAGCCCATACTTCTTTAACTTGCTGGCAAGAATACTGTGGGAGACTGTATCAAAAGCTTTGCTAAAGTCCAGAAATAGCACATCCACTGCTTTCCCCTCATCCACAGAGCCGGTTATCTCATCATAGAAGGCAATCATGCTGAGATTCAGGTGGGAGGGAGGTGCTCAGATGCCTAGACTGAGACAGCAGCATGCATGCCCAGAGACCGAAACTTAGACAACAGGAGAACTTTTAGAGCTCAGGTTTATGCCCTGAGTGAGTTTAGATGCCTACAGGATTAGGCGTCAACCAAGTGGGGTTTTCTGGATCACAGACACTGACCTTTCTGTTTCTCCAGTTCAGATTGCAGACTCTCTAGGGGAAAAAAGGGGGAGATGTGAGATTTCACCCAGCTGTGTTTATGATGGTGACCCCCCCACTCACCCGCAGCTAATGTAACTGGCCCAGACACTCACCTTTCTCACGTTCCATTTCAGTTAGCAGAATCTCTAGAGGGATACAAGGGCAGAGGTGATATATAAGTTCTAAGGCCAGGAGGGACCATTGTTATCATCTACTCTGACCTCCTGCATAACACAGGCCAGAGAACGTCCCCAAAATAATTCCTTCGGCAGCTCTTACAGGAAAAACATCCAGTCTTGATTTATAAACTGCCAGTTATGGAGAATCCACCCCAAACAACCCTTGGTAAGTCATTCCAGTACTTAGTTAATACAGGTGAGATTTTGGCCTGCTCTGTCTGAGATGATGCTACTCTCAGGTAATGTAGTGGGTCCAGACACTTACCCTTGAAAGGTCATTGAGGCCAGTCCCTTGCCTTCATTAGCAGGACCAATTTTTGCCCCAGATCCCTAAGTAGCCCCCTCAAGGATTGAGCTCCCAACCCTGGGTTTAGCAGGCCAATGCTCAAACCACTGAGCTATCCCTCCCCTAATAATAAGCAATGCTCTGAGGGGAGGAGAAGAGGGGAGCGCAAGGTGGAAGTTTCGCCTAGGGTGCAAAATATCCTTGCACCAGCCCTGAGCATGGGCATAGTGCTGGCTACACGGACAGCAGAGTGAACCCAAACCTGCTCCTCCCCTGGCTGTGTGGGCGTCATAAATCCCCGGTGAGGTCTGGGAGTGGGGCTTGGGGCAGAGCTGCTCTGCACGCAGCACAAACTAAACTGACTTTCTGCTCACAGCGAGAGCTCTGAGTAGCTCCACTGGAGGGCTATAAAACGTGTCGCAAAGTCTGAGATTCCCCCCAACGAAGAAAGGGACCGTACCTTTCTCTGCAAGGTGGGCCTCTGAAAGTAAATAACAAGGAAGATGTATTACACGGCAGAACATTTCACTTCAATTATTGCAAACTCATAGGAATAATTTTTCTACTGGTAGAAAGTGGAAAGCACACGGGGGTGCTCTGTGTAAGGGGACTGCTGGACCCTTACCTAAGCTTAACGGGGGGGTTTGGTTGGCCCTCTTCCAGTACCCAAAAATGGGGGAAATCAAGATCCTGAGACTGACAGTCCCCAGGGCCAATGGGAAGGGGTCGGTGTGACAGATCAGCCTGATTGATAGGGCAGGCAGGCCAATGAAGGAGTCAGAAGCCGAGGGTCCCATCCTCCATGTGAACTGGAGCTGCTGGGCTAGAGTTGGGGCCAAGCTCAGGAGAGAGCAGGAACCCAAGTATAGCAGGGGAGCAGAGACGCACTGACCAGAGCCAGAGGGGCCGGAAAAGCAGCCCCGGGAGCTGCATTGGAGCAGTGCTGAAGCAGGGTGGAGCTGGAGCTGGAGCTGAGGCAGGGTGGAGCTGGAGCTGCAGCTGAGGCAGGGTGGAGCTGGAGCTGCAGCTGAAGCAGGGTGGAGCTGGAGCTGCAGCTGAAGCAGGGTGGAGCTGGAGCAGTCCGGAGCCGGTGCAGTGAGCAGCTGGGGAGAGCGAGGGGGACCCTGGGCCATGGGCCCAGCGCAGGGAGACACCCCCAGCCAAGAGGCCTTGCAGGGTGGGGGTGATGCTGGGAAGAAGGGTCCTGCCACCTGGGGGTGGGCAGGGTGGCCGCCGCCAGAGCATGTGTTAACTGCAGCATCCCTGCAGCACAGCCAGGGCCTGGGCAGGAGGCCTGGGACGTGTGAGGGACAGACTGAACTGCCCTTGCAATCCAGAGATGCTGGTTGCGGTGTCCCCGCGCCACAGAGCAGGGTGATGGGTTTTCCTTTCACCTTTCCCATTTTTTCCATAATCATTTATTATTAGTTGCTGTTTAATAAATTGTATTTGCTTGAACTGTACTGAAGCGTCCAGAGCAGAGAGAGCACCCCGGAGTGGGGACACTCTAGCTCCTGTTCTATGTGACTACGACAAGGTTGGGGGTCGTGCCCCCCAGGGATCATGGGCCCAGCCTTGTCGGAGTTACGAGGACTCTGCCACCCAGGAGAGTGGAAGGGGAGCCCTCGAGGTCAGGCAGGGCTCTGGGTAAGGAAGTGGAAGCGAGGGCTCAGATCCTTTCGCTAGCCAGTTCCACCGGGGTCGTGTATAAGCCAGGAAAGTTCTCCATAATAGCGGGACCCTTCCCCCGCTTACATAAGCCTGGCTATTCCCACTGCCAGCATGATACTGGGGACTCAGTGAGTAGGGCAGTTACAATGCTGAGTAAACGGCTGTCTCTTCTCCCTTTTGGCTGAGTGAAGGAAGGTCCCACACCGAACTCCGTGGCATTTCTGTCTGTGATAGAATAACTTCTAGCTAAGTCGGCCCTGCTGCAATCAGTGCAACAGTGCTGATTTGGTGGGTCTGGTGATGACCTGCGAAATCGATGGCAGAGTGCTCTCCCGTCTATACTCCACCTCCGTGAGAGGCAGAAGGTAAGTCAGCGGGGAGAGTATCTCCCGTCGACATAGCCCGGTGTAGACACCGCTGTAAGTTAACTGAAGTTACAATAACTTATGTAACTGAAGTACCGTAACTTAGGTCGACTTACCGCTGCTCAGTACTAAAGGTGTAACTCCACACAAAATGGTCAGGGGGAGAGAGGATTATAGTTGATAGGGATTTTAAGGGGTCCCGCTTGCCCCAAGCTGAGTTAGCTGAGCATAAGTAATTGCAGGCCATTATAGGCCAGCTTGACATTAAGGCATAGGAAAATTTGTAATAGCTTGTATGGCATAATCAAAAGGCCAACAGGAGAAAGAGGAACCAACGCCTACTGGTAATTGTGTAACAAGGCCTTAGTATAACAGCATATTAGCAATGGAAAATTAATCAAGCAAAAGAGTCTTGTACAATATAACCGCACGTAGGTGGGCACACATATAGTTAGGAAAGAGCTTACTGTACAACTCTATTGGAAACAGTTATATTAAGCTACTTAGTAACTAATAAGGTAACGCTAGAAGAGGGACGTGGCGAAAGCAGGAGCATCCAGGGACAAAAACAGGAAAACCCCTAGATGATGAGGGGCTCTGATTGGCTTACTGATAAGAATTATACCAAATAAGGCTGATAAGTTTTGTAATGTGTGATTACGCATTGCGGTTTTTACCTTTATAAGCTTGAAGCAATTTAGCCAACGAAAGGCAGCTACCCGCCCTTTGCATGGGGCCATGCTGACCTTCCCTATATGCATATTTGTATTCTAATAAAGGGGCCTCAAGGCCGTGTCTGACCCAAAAATCAACGGTGTGGTTAATTTTTCCACAACATAGTGATTCCCATTTAATAGTTAATTAAGTTTAACAACTTCGGCAAAAGGGATAGGGGGAGCCCCATGTCAGAATATCCCATTGCCTAGTGGCTAAGGCACTCATCCGAGAGGTGGCAGATCCATGTCCAAATCCCTTCTCATCAGGCAAAGGGGGGACTTGACCTAAAGTCTCCCACAACCCTGGTGGGTCACCGAACTGTTGGGTTAAAGATTATAAGGGAGGTTCTCCTCCACTCCCACCACTACCATATCAGGCCCCATAGGTGAGAGAGACACTCCTCCACCCATCTTCCCCTGCTTTGCGGATCATGCTGAGATTCAGGTGGGAGGTAGGTGCTCAGATGCCTAGACTGAGACAGCAGCATGCATGCCCAGAGACAGAAACTTAGACAACAGGAGAACTTTTAGAGCTCAGGTTTATGCCCTGAGTGAGTTTAGATGCCTACAGGATTAGGCGTCAGCCAAGTGGGATTTTGTGGATCACAGACACTGACCTTTCTGTTTCTCCAGTTCAGATTGCAGACTCTCTAGGGGAAAAAAGGGGGAGATGTGAGATTTTACCCTGCCGTGTTTATGATGATGACCCCCCCACACACCCGCAGCTAATGTAACTGGCCCAGACACTCACCTTTCTCACGCTCCATTTCAGATAGCAGAATCTCTAGAGGGATACAAGGGCACAGGTGATATATAACTTCAAAGGCCAGGAGGGACCATTGTTATCATCTACTCTGACCTCCTGCATAACACAGGCCAGAGAACGTCCCCAAAATAATTCCTACGGGCGCTCTTACAGAAAAAACATCCAGTCTTGATTTATAAACTGCCAGTTATGGAGAATCCACCCCAAACAACCCTTGGTAAATCGTTCCAGTACTTAGTTAATACAGGTGAGATTTTGCCCTGCTCGAAATGACCCTACTCTCACGTAATGTAGTGGGTCCAGACACTTACCCTTGAAAGGTCAGCGAGGCCAGTCCCTTGCCTTCATTAGCAGGACCAATTTTTGCCCCAGATCCCTAAGTGGCCCCCTCAAGGATTCAGCTCCCAACCCTGGGTTTAGCAGGCCAATGCTCAAACCACTTCAGCAAAGAGGATAGGGGGAGCCCCATGTCAGAATATCCCATTGCCTAGTGGCTAAGGCACTTATCTGAGAGGTGGCAGATCCATGTCCAAATCCCTTCACATCAGGCAGAGGGGGGACTTGACCCAAAGTCTCCCACAACCCTGGTGGATCCCCAAACTGTTTGGTTAAAGATTATAAGGGAGGTCCTCCTCTACTCCCACCACTACCATATCAGGCCCCATAGGTGAGAGAGACACTCCTCCACCCATCTTCCCCTGCTTTGCGGATCATAGAATCTTAGAATCATAGAATCTCAGGGTTGGAAGGGACCTCAGGAGGTCATCTAGTCCAGGGGTCACCAACCCCCGGTCCGCGGCCCGGTACCGGTCCGCGGCCTCTTAGAAACCGGGCCGCGAACCGACCCAGTGGAGCTTCCGCAGGCACGACTGCGGAGGGAGCGCTCGTCCCACGGCTCAGCTGGACCTCCCGCAGGCACGCCTGCGGAGGGTCCGGCAAACGAAACCGGTCCCTGGACCCAAAAAGGTTGGGGACCCCTGATCTAGTCCAATCCCCTGCTCACAGCAGGACCAAACCCAACTAAATCATCCCAGCCAGGGCTTTGTCAAGCCTGACCTTAAAAACCTCCAAGGAAGGAGATTCCACCACCTCCCTAGGGAACCCATTCCAGTTCTTCACCACCCTCCTAGTGAAAAAGTTTTTCCTAATGTCCAACCTAAACCTCCCCCTCTGAACTTGAGACCATTACTCCTTGTTCTGTCATCTTCTACCACTGAGAACAGTCTAGATCCATCCTCTTTGGAACCCCCTTTCAGGTAGTTGAAAGCAGCTATCAAATCCCCCCTCATTCTTCTCTTCTGCAGACTAAACAATCCCAGTTCCCTCAGCCTCTCCTCATAAGTCATGTGCTCCAGCCCCCTAATCATTTTTGTTGCCCTCCGCTGGACTCTCTCCAATTTATCCACATCCTTCTTGTAGTGTGGGGCCCAAAACTGGACACAGTACTCCAAATGAGGCCTCACCAGTGCTGAATAGAGGGGAATGATCACATCCCTCGATCTGCTGGAAATGCCCCTACTTATACAACCCAAAATGCCATTAGCCTTCTTGGCAACAAGGGCACACTGTTGACTCATATTCAGCTTTTCGTCCACCGTAACCCCTAGGTCCTTCTCTGCAGAACTGCTGCTCAGCCATTCGGTCCCTAGTCTGTAGCAGTGCATGGGATTCTTCCATCCTAAGTGCAGGACTCTGCATTTCTCCTTGTTGAACCTCATCATATTTCTTTTGGCCCAATCCTCTAATTTGTCTAGGTCCCTCTGTATCTTATCCCTACCCTCCAGCGTATCAACCACTCCTCCCAGTTTAGTGTCATCTGCAAACTTGCTAAGGGTGCAGTCCACACCATCCTCCAGATCATTAATGAAGATATTGAACAAAACCGGCCCCAGCACCGACCCTTGGGGCACTCCACTTGATACCGGCTGCCAACTAGACATGGAACCATTGATCACTACCCCTGGAGCCCGACCATCTAGCCAGCTTTCTACCCACCTTACCGTCCATTCATCCAGCCCATACTTCTTTAACTTGCTGGCAAGAATACTGTGGGAGACTGTATCAAAAGCTTTGCTAAAGTCCAGAAATAGCACATCCACTGCTTTCCCCTCATCCACAGAGCCGGTTATCTCATCATAGAAGGCAATCATGCTGAGATTCAGGTGGGATTCAGGTGGGAGGGAGGTGCTCAGATGCCTAGACTGAGACAGCAGCATGCATGCCCAGAGACCGAAACTTAGACAACAGGAGAACTTTTAGAGCTCAGGTTTATGCCCTGAGTGAGTTTAGATGCCTACAGGATTAGGCGTCAACCAAGTGGGGTTTTCTGGATCACAGACACTGACCTTTCTGTTTCTCCAGTTCAGATTGCAGACTCTCTAGGGGGAAAAAGGGGGAGACATGAGATTTCACCCTGCCGTGTTTATGATGGTGACCCCCCCCCACTCACCTGCAGCTAATGTAACTGGCCCAGACACTCACCTTTCTCACGTTCCATTTCAGCTAGCAGAATCTCTAGAGGGATACAAGGGCAGAGGTGATATATAAGTTCTAAGGCCAGGAGGGACCATTGTTATCATCTACTCTGACCTCCTGCATAACACAGGCCAGAGAACGTCCCCAAAATAATTCCTTCGGCAGCTCTTACAGGAAAAACATCCAGTCTTGATTTATAAACTGCCAGTTATGGAGAATCCACCCCAAACAACCCTTGGTAAGTCATTCCAGTACTTAGTTAATACAGGTGAGATTTTGGCCTGCTCTGTCTGAGATGATGCTACTCTCAGGTAATGTAGTGGGTCCAGACACTTACCCTTGAAAGGTCATTGAGGCCAGTCCCTTGCCTTCATTAGCAGGACCAATTTTTGCCCCAGATCCCTAAGTAGCCCCCTCAAGGATTGAGCTCCCAACCCTGGATTTAGCAGGCCAATGCTCAAACCACTGAGCTATCCCTCCCCTAATAATAAGCACTACTCTGAGGGGAGGAGAAGAGGGGAGCGCAAGGTGGAAGTTTCGCCTAGGGTGCAAAATATCCTTGCACCAGCCCTGAGCATGGGCATAGTGCTGGCTACACGGACAGCAGAGTGAACCCAAACCTGCTCCTCCCCTGGCTGTGTGGGCGTCATAAATCCCGGTGAGGTCTGGGAGTGGGGCTTGGGGCAGAGCTGCTCTGCACGCAGCACAAACTAAACTGACTTTCTGCTCACAGCGAGAGCTCTGAGTAGCTCCACTGGAGGGCTATAAAACGTGTCGCAAAGTCTGAGATTCCCCCCAACGAAGAAAGGGACCGTACCTTTCTCTGCAAGGTGGGCCTCTGAAAGTAAATAACAAGGAAGATGTATTACACGGCAGAACATTTCACTTCAATTATTGCAAACTCATAGAAATAATTTTTCTACTGGTAGAAAGTGGAAAGCACACGGGGGTGCTCTGTGTAAGGGGACTGCTGGACCCTTACCGAAACTTAACGGGGGGTTTTGGTTGGCCCTCTCCCAGTACCCAAAAATGGGGGAAATCAAGATCCTGAGACTGACAGTCCCCAGGGCCAATGGGAAGGGGGCGGTGTGACAGATCAGCCTGATTGATAGGGCAGGCAGGCCAATGAAGGAGTCAGAAGCCGAGGGTCCCATCCTCCATGTGAACTGGAGCTGCCTGGGCTAGAGTTGGGGCCAAGCTCAGGAGAGAGCAGGAGCCCAAGTACAGCAGGGGAGCAGAGACGCGCTGACCAGAGCCAGAGGGGCCGGAAAAGCAGCCCCGGGAGCTGCATTGGAGCAGCGCTGAAGCAGGGTGGAGCTGGAGCTGGAGCTGAGGCAGGGTGGAGCTGGAGCTGCAGCTGAGGCAGGGTGGAGCTGGAGCAGTCCGGAGCCGGTGCAGTGAGCAGCTGGGGAGAGCGAGGGGGACCCTGGGCCATGGGCCCAGCGCAGGGAGACACCCCCAGCCAAGAGGCCTTGCAGGGTGGGGGTGATGCTGGGAAGAAGGGTCCTGCCACCTGGGGGTGGGCAGGGTGGCCGCCGCCAGAGCATGTGTTAACTGCAGCATCCCTGCAGCACAGCCAGGGCCTGGGCAGGAGGCCTGGGACGTGTGAGGGACAGACTGAACTGCCCTTGCAATCCAGAGATGCTGGTTGCGGTGTCCCCGCGCCACAGAGCAGGGTGATGGGTTTTCCTTTCACCTTTCCCATTTTTTCCATATTCATTTATTATTAGTTGCTGTTTAATAAATTGTATTTGCTTGAACTGTACGGAAGCGTCCAGAGCAGAGAGAGCACCCCGGAGTGGGGACACTCTAGCTCCTGTTCTATGTGACTACGACAAGGTTGGGGGTCGTGCCCCCCAGGGATCCTGGGCCCAGCCTTGTCGGAGTTACGAGGACTTTGCCACCCAGGAGAGTGGAAGGGGAGCCCTCGAGGTCAGGCAGGGCTCTGGGTAAGGAAGTGGAAGCGAGGGCTCAGATCCTTTCGCTAGCCAGTTCCACCGGGGTCGTGTATAAGCCAGGAAAGTTCTCCATAATAGCGGGACCCTTCCCCCGCTTACATAAGCCTGGCTATTCCCACTGCCAGCATGATACTGGGGACTCAGTGAGTAGGGCAGTTACAATGCTGAGTAAACGGCTGTCTCTTCTCCCTTTTGGCTGAGTGAAGGAAGGTCCCACACCGAACTCCCTGGCATTTCTGTCTGTGATAGAATAACTTCTAGCTAAGTCGGCCCTGCTGCAATCAGTGCAACAGTGCTGATTTGGTGGGTCTGGTGATGACCTGCGAAATCGATGGCAGAGTGCTCTCCCGTCTATACTCCACCTCCGTGAGAGGCAGAAGGTAAGTCAGCGGGGAGAGTATCTCCCGTCGACATAGCCCGGTGTAGACACCGCTGTAAGTTAACTGAAGTTACAATAACTTATGTAACTGAAGTACCGTAACTTAGGTCGACTTACCGCTGCTCAGTACTAAAGGTGTAACTCCACACAAAATGGTCAGGGGGAGAGAGGATTATAGTTGATAGGGATTTTAAGGGGTCCCGCTTGCCCCAAGCTGAGTTAGCTGAGCATAAGTAATTGCAGGCCATTATAGGCCAGCTTGACATTAAGGCATAGGAAAATTTGTAATAGCTTGTATGGCATAATCAAAAGGCCAACAGGAGAAAGAGGAACCAACGCCTACTGGTAATTGTGTAACAAGGCCTTAGTATAACAGCATATTAGCAATGGAAAATTAATCAAGCAAAAGAGTCTTGTACAATATAACCGCACGTAGGTGGGCACACATATAGTTAGGAAAGAGCTTACTGTACAACTCTATTGGAAACAGTTATATTAAGCTACTTATTAACTAATAAGGTAACGCTAGAAGAGGGACGTGGCGAAAGCAGGAGCATCCAGGGACAAAAACAGGAAAACCCCTAGATGATGAGGGGCTCTGATTGGCTTACTGATAAGAATTATACCAAATAAGACTGATAAGATTTGTAATGTGTGATTACGCATTGCGGTTTTCACCTTTATAAGCTTGAAGCAATTTAGCCAACGAAAGGCAGCTACCCGCCCTTTGCATGGGGCCATGCTGACCTTCCCTATATGCATATTTGTATTCTAATAAAGGGGCCTCAAGGCCGTGTCTGACCCAAAAATCAACGGTGTGGTTAATTTTTCCACAACATAGTGATTCCCATTTAATAGTTAATTAAGTTTAACAACTTCAGCAAAAGGGATAGGGGGAGCCCCATGTCAGAATATCCCATTGCCTAGTGGCTAAGGCACTCATCCGAGAGGTGGCAGATCCATGTCCAAATCCCTTCTCATCAGGCAAAGGGGGGACTTGACCTAAAGTCTCCCACAACCCTGGTGGGTCACCGAACTGTTGGGTTAAAGATTATAAGGGAGGTTCTCCTCCACTCCCACCACTACCATATCAGGCCCCATAGGTGAGAGAGACACTCCTCCACCCATCTTCCCCTGCTTTGCGGATCATGCTGAGATTCAGGTGGGAGGTAGGTGCTCAGATGCCTAGACTGAGACAGCAGCATGCATGCCCAGAGACAGAAACTTAGACAACAGGAGAACTTTTAGAGCTCAGGTTTATGCCCTGAGTGAGTTTAGATGCCTACAGGATTAGGCGTCAGCCAAGTGGGATTTTGTGGATCACAGACACTGACCTTTCTGTTTCTCCAGTTCAGATTGCAGACTCTCTAGGGGAAAAAAGGGGGAGATGTGAGATTTTACCCTGCCGTGTTTATGATGATGACCCCCCCACACACCCGCAGCTAATGTAACTGGCCCAGACACTCACCTTTCTCACGCTCCATTTCAGATAGCAGAATCTCTAGAGGGATACAAGGGCACAGGTGATATATAAGTTCAAAGGCCAGGAGGGACCATTGTTATCATCTACTCTGACCTCCTGCATAACACAGGCCAGAGAACGTCCCCAAAATAATTCCTACGGGCGCTCTTACAGAAAAAACATCCAGTCTTGATTTATAAACTGCCAATTATGGAGAATCCACCCCAAACAACCCTTGGTAAATCGTTCCAGTACTTAGTTAATACAGGTGAGATTTTGCCCTGCTCGAAATGACCCTACTCTCACGTAATGTAGTGGGTCCAGACACTTACCCTTGAAAGGTCAGCGAGGCCAGTCCCTTGCCTTCATTAGCAGGACCAATTTTTGCCCCAGATCCCTAAGTGGCCCCCTCTAGGATTCAGCTCCCAACCCTGGGTTTAGCAGGCCAATGCTCAAACCACTTCAGCAAAGAGGATAGGGGGAGCCCCATGTCAGAATATCCCATTGCCTAGTGGCTAAGGCACTTATCTGAGAGGTGGCAGATCCATGTCCAAATCCCTTCACATCAGGCAGAGGGGGGACTTGACCCAAAGTCTCCCACAACCCTGGTGGGTCCCCTAACTGTTTGGTTAAAGATTATAAGGGAGGTCCTCCTCTACTCCCACCACTACCATATCAGGCCCCATAGGTGAGAGAGACACTCCTCCACCCATCTTCCCCTGCTTTGCGGATCATGCTGAGATTCAGGTGGGAGGTAGGTGCTCAGATGCCTAGACTGAGACAGCAGCATGCATGCCCAGAGACAGAAACTTAGACAACAGGAGAACTTTTAGAGCTCAGGTTTATGCCCTGAGTGAGTTTAGATGCCTACAGGATTAGGCGTCAGCCAAGTGGGATTTTGTGGATCACAGACACTGACCTTTCTGTTTCTCCAGTTCAGATTGCAGACTCTCTAGGGGAAAAAAGGGGGAGATGTGAGATTTTACCCTGCCGTGTTTATGATGGTGACCCACACACCCGCAGCTAATGTAACTGGCCCAGACACTCACCTTTCTCACGCTCCATTTCAGATAGCAGAATCTCTAGAGGGATACAAGGGCACAGGTGATACATAAGTTCAAAGGTCAGGAGGGACCATTGTTATCATCTACCCTGACCTCCTGCATAACACAGGCCAGAGAACGTCCCCAAAATAATTCCTACGGGCGCTCTTACAGAAAAAACATCCTCCAGCGTATCAACCACTCCTCCCAGTTTAGTGTCATCTGCAAACTTGCTAAGGGTGCAGTCCACACCATCCTCCAGATCGTTAATGAAGATATTGAACAAAACCGGCCCCAGCACCGACCCTTGGGGCACTCCACTTGATACCGGCTGCCAACCAGTCTTGATTTATAAACTGCCAATTATGGAGAATCCACCCCAAACAATCCTTGGTAAATTGTTCCAGTACTTAGTTAATACAGGTGAGATTTTGCCCTGCTCTGTTTGAGATGACCCTACTCTCAGGTAATGTATTAGGTCCAGTCACTTACCATTGAAAGGTCATTGAGGCCAGTCCCTTGCCTTCATTAGCAGGACCAATTTTTGCCCCAGATCCCTAAGTGGCCCCCTCAAGGATTCAGCTCACAACCCTGGGTTTAGCAGGCCAATGCTCAAACCACTGAGCCATCCCTCCCCTAATAATAAGCAATGCTCTGAGGGGAGGAGGAGAGGAGAGCGCAAGGTGGAAGTTTCGCCTAGGGTGCAAAATATCCTTGCACCGGCCCGGAGCATGGGCATAGCGCTGGCTACACGGACAGCAGAGTGAACCCAAACCTGCTCCTCCCCTGGCTGTGTGGGCGTCATAAATCCCCGGTGAGGTCTGGGAGTGGGGCTTGGGGCAGAGCTGCTCTGCACGCAGCACAAACTAAACTGACTTTCTGCTCACAGCGAGAGCTCTGAGTAGCTCCACTGGAGGGCTATAAAACGTGACGCAAAGTCTGAGATTCCCCCCAAAGAAGAAAGGGACCGTACCTTTCTCTGCAAGGTGGGCCTCTGAAAGTAAATAACAAGGAAGATGTATTACACGGCAGAACATTTCACTTCAATTATTGCAAACTCATAGGAATAATTTTTCTACTGGTAGAAAGTGGAAAGCACACAGGGGTGCTCTGTGTAAGGGGACTGCTGGACCCTTACTGAAACTTAACGGGGGGTTTTGGTTGGCCCTCTCCCAGTACCCAAAAATGGGGGAAATCAAGATCCTGAGACTGACAGTCCCCAGGGCCAATGGGAAGGGGCCGGTGTGACAGATCAGCCTGATTGATAGGGCAGGCAGGCCAATGAAGGAGTCAGAAGCCGAGGGTCCCATCCTCCTTGTGAACTGGAGCTGCTTGGGCTAGAGTTGGGGCCAAGCTCAGGAGAGAGCAGGAGCCCAAGTACAGCAGGGGAGCAGAGCCAGAGGGGCCGGAAAAGCAGCCCCGGGAGCTGCATTGGAGCAGCGCTGAAGCAGGGTGGAGCTGGAGCTGCAGCTGAAGCAGGGTGGAGCTGGAGCTGGAGCTGAGGCAGGGTGGAGCTGGAGCAGTCCGGAGCCGGTGCAGTGAGCAGCTGGGGAGAGCGAGGGGAACCCTGGGCCATGGGCCCAGCGCAGGGAGACACCCCCAGCCAAGAGGCCTTGCAGGGTGGGGGTGATGCTGGGAAGAAGGGTCCTGCCACCTGGGGGTGGGCAGGGTGGCCACCACCAGAGCATGTGTTGACCCGCAGCATCCCTGCATCACAGCCAGGGCCTGGGCAGGAGGCCTGGGACGTGTGAGGGACAGACTGAACTGCCCTTGCAATCCAGAGATGCTGGTTGCGGTGTCCCCGCGCCACAGAGCAGGGTGATGGGTTTTCCTTTCACCTTTCCCATTTTTTCCATATTCATTTATTATTAGTTGCTGTTTAATACATTGTATTTGCTTGAACTGTACGGAAGCGTCCAGAGCAGAGAGAGCACCCCGGAGTGGGGACACTCTAGCTCCTCTTCTATGTGACTACGACAAGGTTGGGGGTCGTGCCCCCCAGGGATCCTGGGCCCAGCCTTGTCGGAGTTACAAGGACACTGCCACCCAGGAGAGTGGAAGGGGAGCCCTCGAGGACAGGCAGGGCTCTGGGTAAGGAAGTGGAAGCGAGGACTCAGATCCTTTCGCTAGCCAGTTCCACCGGGGTCGTGTATAAGCCAGGAAAGTTCTCCATAATAGCGGGACCCTTCCCCCGCTTACATAAGCCTGGCTATTCCCACTGCCAGCATGATACTGGGGACTCAGTGAGTCGGGCAGTTACAATGCTGAGTAAACGGCTGTCTCTTCTCCCTTTTGGCTGAGAGAAGGAAGGTCCCACACCGAACTCCCTGGCATTTCTGTCTGTGATAGAATAACTTCCAGCTAAGTCGGCCCTGCTGCAATCAGTGCAGCAGTGCTGATTTGGTGGGTCTGGTGATGACCTGCGAAATCGATGGCAGAGTGCTCTCCCGTCTATACTCCAGAGGCAGAACGTAAGTCAGTGGGGAGAGTATCTCCCATCGACGTAGCCCGGTGTAGACACCGCTGTAAGTTTACTGAAGTTACGTCAACTTCAGTTACAATAACTTACGTAACTGAAGTACCGTAACTTAGGTCGACTTACCGCTGCTCAGTACTAAAGGTGTAACTCCACACAAAATGGTCAGGGGGAGAGAGGATTATAGTGATTCCCATTTAATAGTTAATTAAGTTTAACAACTTCAACAAAAGAGATAGCGGGAGCCCCATGTCAGAATATTCCATTGCCTAGTGGCTAAGACACTCATCCGAGAGGTGGCAGATCCATGTCCAAATCCCTTCTCATGAGGCAGAGGGGGGACTTGACCCAAAGTCTCCCACAGCCCTGGTGGGTCCCTGAACTGTTTGGTTAAAGATTATAAGGGAGGTCCTCCTCTACTCCCACCACTACCATATCAGGCCCCATAGGTGAGAGAGACACTCCTCCACCCATCTTCCCCCGCTTTGCGGATCATGCTGAGATTCAGGTGGGAGGTAGGTGCTCAGATGCCTAGACTGAGACAGCAGCATGCATGCCCAGAGACAGAAACTTAGACAACAGGAGAACTTTTAGAGCTCAGGTTTATGCCCTGAGTGAGTTTAGATGCCTACAGGATTAGGCGTCAGCCAAGTGGGGTTTTATGGATCACAGACACTGACCTTTCTGTTTCTCCAGTTCAGATTGTAGTCTCTCTAGGGGGAAAAAGGGGGAGATGTGAGATTTCACTCTGCCGTGTTTATGATGGTGACCCCCCCACTAACCCGCAGCTAATGTAACTGGCCCAGACACTCACCTTTCTCATGCTCCATTTCAGATATCAGAATCTCTAGAGGGATAAAAGGGCAGAGGTGATATTTAAGTTCAAAGGCCAGGAGGGACCATTGTTATCATCTACTCTGACCTCCTGCATAACACAGGCCAGAGAACGTCCCCAAAATAATTCCTACGGGTGCTCTTACAGAAAAAACATCCAGTCTTGATTTATAAACTGCCAATTATGGAGAATCCACCCCAAACAACCCTTGGTAAATCATTCCAGTACTTAGTTAATACAGGTGAGATTTTGCCCTGCTCTGTTTGAGATGACCCTACTCTCAGGTAATGTAGTGGCCCTTGAAAGGTCATTGAGGCCAGTCCCTTGCCTTCATTAGCAGGACCAATTTTTGCCCCAGATCCCTAAGTGGCCCCCTCAAGGATTCAGCTCACAACCCTGGGTTTAGCAGGCCAATGCTCAAACCACTGAGCCATCCCTCCCCTAATAATAAGCAATGCTCTGAGGGGAGGAGAAGAGGGGAGCGCAAGGTGGAAGTTTCGCCTAGGGTGCAAAATATCCTTGCACCGGCCCTGAGCATGGGCATAGTGCTGGCTACACGGACAGCAGAGTGAACCCAAACCTGCTCCTCCCCTGGCTGTGTGGGCGTCATAGATCGCCTGCGAAGTCCATGAGTGGGGCTTGGGGCAGAGCTGCTCTGCACGCAGGACAAACTAAACTGACTTTCTGCTCACAGCGAGAGCTCTGAGTAGCTCCACTGGAGGGCTATAAAAAGTGTCGCAAAGTCTGAGATTCCCCCCAACGAAGAAAGGGACCGTACCTTTCTCTGCAAGGTGGGCCTCTGAAAGTAAATAACAAGGAAGATGTATTACACGGCAGAACATTTCACTTCAATTATTGCAAACTCATAGGAATAATTTTTCTACTGGTAGAAAGTGGAAAGCACACAGGGGTGCTCTGTGTAAGGGGACTGCTGGACCCTTACTGAAACTTAACGGGGGGTTTTGGTTGGCCCTCTCCCAGTACCCAAAAATGGGGGAAATCAAGATCCTGAGACTGACAGTCCCCAGGGCCAATGGGAAGGGGCCGGTGTGACAGATCAGCCTGATTGATAGGGCAGGCAGGCCAATGAAGGAGTCAGAAGCCGAGGGTCCCATCCTCCTTGTGAACTGGAGCTGCCTGGGCTAGAGTTGGGGCCAAGCTCAGGAGACAGCAGGAGCCCAAGTACAGCAGGGGAGCAGAGCCAGAGGGGCTGGAAAAGCAGCCCCGGGAGCTGCATTGGAGCAGCGCTGAAGCAGGGTGGAGCTGGAGCTGCAGCTGAAGCAGGGTGGAGCTGGAGCTGCAGCTGAGGCAGGGTGGAGCTGGAGCAGTCCGGAGCCGGTGCAGTGAGCAGCTGGGGAGAGCGAGGGGGACCCTGGGCCATGGGCCCAGCGCAGGGAGACACCCCCAGCCAAGAGGCCTTGCAGGGTGGGGGTGATGCTGGGAAGAAGGGTCCTGCCACCTGGGGGTGGGCAGGGTGGCCACCGCCAGAGCATGTGTTGACCCGCAGCATCCCTGCAGCACAGCCAGGGCCTGGGCAGGAGGCCTGGGACGTGTGAGGGACAGACTGAACTGCCCTTGCAATCCAGAGATGCTGGTTGCGGTGTCCCCGTGCCACAGAGCAGGGTGATGGGTTTTCCTTTCACCTTTCCCATTTTTTCCATATTCATTTATTATTAGTTGCTGTTTAATAAATTGTATTTGCTTGAACTGTACGGAAGCGTCCAGAGCAGAGAGAGCACCCCGGAGTGGGGACACTCTAGCTCCTCTTCTATGTGACTACGACAAGGTTGGGGGTCTTGCCCCCCAGGGATCCTGGGCCCAGCCTTGTCGGAGTTACGAGGACACTGCCACCCAGGAGAGTGGAAGGGGAGCCCTCGAGGACAGGCAGGGCTCTGGGTAAGGAAGTGGAAGCGAGGGCTCAGATCCTTTCGCTAGCCAGTTCCACCGGGGTCGTGTATAAGCCAGGAAAGTTCTCCATAATAGCGGGACCCTTCCCCCGCTTACATAAGCCTGGCTATTCCCACTGCCAGCATGATACTGGGGACTCAGTGAGTCGGGCAGTTACAATGCTGAGTAAACGGCTGTCTCTTCTCCCTTTTGGCTGAGAGAAGGAAGGTCCCACACCGAACTCCCTGGCATTTCTGTCTGTGATAGAATAACTTCCAGCTAAGTCGGCCCTGCTGCAATCAGTGCAGCAGTGCTGATTTGGTGGGTCTGGTGATGACCTGCGAAATCGATGGCAGAGTGCTCTCCCGTCTATACTCCAGAGGCAGAACGTAAGTCAGTGGGGAGAGTATCTCCCATCGACGTAGCCCGGTGTAGACACCGCTGTAAATTTACTGAAGTTACGTCAACTTCAGTTACAATAACTTATGTAACTGAAGTACCGTAACTTAGGTCGACTTACCGCTGCTCAGTACTAAAGGTGTAACTCCACACAAAATGGTCAGGGGGAGAGACTATTATAGTGATTCCCATTTAATAGTTAATTAAGTTTAACAACTTCAACAAAAGAGATAGCGGGAGCCCCATGTCAGAATATCCCATTGCCTAGTGGCTAAGTCACTCATCCGAGAAGTGGCAGATCCATGTCCAAATCCCTTCTCATGAGGCAGAGGGGGGACTTGACCCAAAGTCTCCCACAGCCCTGGTGGGTCCCTGAACTGTTTGGTTAAAGATTATAAGGGAGGTCCTCCTCTACTCTTACCACTACCATATCAGGCCCCATAGGTGAGAGAGACACTCCTCCACCCATCTTCCCCTGCTTTGCGGATCATGCTGAGATTCAGGTGGGAGGTAGGTGCTCAGATGCCTAGACTGAGACAGCAGCATGCATGCCCAGAGACAGAAACTTAGACAACAGGAGAACTTTTAGAGCTCAGGTTTATGCCCTGAGTGAGTTTAGATGCCTACAGGATTAGGCGTCAGCCAAGTGGGGTTTTATGGATCACAGACACTGACCTTTCTGTTTCTCCAGTTCAGATTGTAGTCTCTCTAGGGGGAAAAAGGGGGAGATGTGAGATTTCACCCTGCCATGTTTATGATGGTGACCCCCCCACTAACCCGCAGCTAATGTAACTGGCCCAGACACTCACCTTTCTCATGCTCCATTTCAGATATCAGAATCTCTAGAGGGATAAAAGGGCAGAGGTGATATTTAAGTTCAAAGGCCAGGAGGGACCATTGTTATCATCTACTCTGACCTCCTGCATAACACAGGCCAGAGAACGTCCCCAAAATAATTCCTACGGGTGCTCTTACAGAAAAAACATCCAGTCTTGATTTATAAACTGCCAATTATGGAGAATCCACCCCAAACAACCCTTGGTAAATCATTCCAGTACTTAGTTAATACAGGTGAGATTTTGCCCTGTTCTTTGAGATGACCCTACTCTCAGATAATGTAGTGGGTCCAGACACTTACCCTTGAAAGGTCATTGAGGCCAGTCCCTTGCCTTCATTAGCAGGACCAATTTTTGCCTCAGATCCCTAAGTAGCCCCCTCAAGGGTTGAGCTCCCAACCCTGGGTTTAGCAAGCTAATGCTCAAACCACTGAGCTATCCCTCCCCTAATAATAAGCACTGCTCTGAGGGGAGGAGAAGAGGGGAGCGCAAGGTGGAAGTTTCGCCTAGGGTGCAAAATATCCTTGCACTGGCCCTGAGCATGGGCATAGTGCTGGCTACACGGACAGCAGAGTGAACCCAAACCTGCTCCTCCCCTGGCTGTGTGGGCGTCATAGATCCCCTGCGAGGTCCATGAGTGGGGCTTGGGGCAGAGCTGCTCTGCACGCAGCACAAACTAAACTGACTTTCTGCTCACAGCGAGAGCTCTGAGTAGCTCCACTGGAGGGCTATAAAACGTGTCGCAAAGTCTGAGATTCCCCCCAACGAAGAAAGGGACCGTACCTTTCTCTGCAAGGTGGGCCTCTGAAAGTAAATAACAAGGAAGATGTATTACATGGCAGAACATTTCACTTCAATTATTGCAAACTCATAGGAATAATTTTTCTACTGGTAGAAAGTGGAAAGCACACAGGGGTGCTCTGTGTAAGGGGACTGCTGGACCCTTACTGAAACTTAACGGGGGGTTTTGGTTGGCCCTCTCCCAGTACCCAAAAATGGGGGAAATCAAGATCCTGAGACTGACAGTCCCCAGGGCCAATGGGAAGGGGCTGGTGTGACAGATCAGCCTGATTGATAGGGCAGGCATGCCAATGAAGGAGTCAGAAGCCGAGGGTCCCATCCTCCTTGTGAACTGGAGCTGCCTGGGCTAGAGTTGGGGCCAAGCTCACGAGAGAGCAGGAGCCCAAGTATAGCAGGGGAGCAGAGACGCGCTGACCAGAGCCGGATGGGCTGGAAAAGCAGCCCCGGGAGCTGCAATGGAGCAGCGCTGAAGCAGGGTGGAGCTGGAGCTGGAGCTGAGGCAGGGTGGAGCTGGAGCTGCAGCTGAGGCAGGGTGGAGCTGGAGCAGTCCGGAGCCGGTGCAGTGAGCAGCTGGGGAGAGCGAGGGGGACCCTGGGCCATGGGCCCAGCGCAGGGAGACACCCCCAGCCAAGAGGCCTTGCAGGGTGGGGGTGATGCTGGGAAGAAGGGTCCTGCCACCTGGGGGTGGGCAGGGTGGCCGCCGCCAGAGCATGTGTTAACTGCAGCATCCCTGCAGCACAGCCAGGGCCTGGGCAGGAGGCCTGGGACGTGTGAGGGACAGACTGAACTGCCCTTGCAATCCAGAGATGCTGGTTGCGGTGTCCCCGCGCCACAGAGCAGGGTGATGGGTTTTCCTTTCACCTTTCCCATTTTTTCCATATTCATTTATTATTAGTTGCTGTTTAATAAATTGTATTTGCTTTAACTCATCAGGCAGTGGGGGGACTTGACCCAAAGTCTCCCACAACCCTGGTGGGTCCCCGAACTGTTGGGTTAAAGATTATAAGGGAGGTCCTCCTCTACTCCCACCACTACCATATCAGGCCCCATAGGTGAGAGAGACACTCCTCCACCCATCTTCCCCTGCTTTGCGGATCATGCTGAGATTCAGGTGGGAGGTAGGTGCTCAGATGCCTAGACTGAGACAGCAGCATGCATGCCCAGAGACAGAAACTTAGACAACAGGAGAACTTTTAGAGCTCAGGTTTATGCCCTGAGTGAGTTTAGATGCCTACAGGATTAGGCGTCAGCCAAGTGGGGTTTTGTGGATCACAGACACTGACCTTTCTGTTTCGCCAGTTCAGATTGCAGACTCTCTAGGGGGAGAAAAGGGGGAGATGTGAGATTTCACCCTGCCGTATTTATGATGGTGACACTCCCCCCCTCGCCCCCAGCTAATGTAACTGGCCCAGACACTCACCATTCTCATGCTCCATTTCAGTTAGCAGAATCCCTAGAGGGATAAAAGGGCAGAGGTGATATTTAAGTTCTAAGGCCAGAAGGGACCATTGTTATCATCTACTCTGACCTCCTGCATAACACAGGCCAGAGAACGTCCCCAAAATAATTCCTACGGCCGCTCTTACAGAAAAAAACATCCAGTCTTGATTTATAAACTGCCAGTTATGGAGAATCCATCCCAAACAACCCTTGGTAAATCATTCCAGTACTTAGTTAATACAGGTGAGATTTCACCCTGCTCTGTCTGAGATGACCCTACTCTCAGGTAATGTAGTGGGTCCAGACACTTACCCTTCCGATTCTTCATATGAGTTTGCAGGGTCTCTAGGGGTAGGAGGGAAAAAAAGAGGTGAGATTTCCCCTTGTTGTGTTTATGGTGCAGTTCCTGCTATTCATGTAATTTATGCAAGAGAGGCAGGCAGTCAAACAGGACCCACAGACAGATCTGTCTTGATGTTCCTTCACTCAGCATCCCTCCTGCCCGGGCCCCACTGACTAGCATGTCTAGGGATTGCTCTGCGTGTCTCCCCGAGGGGCCATCCTCACTGCCCAGACCCCGTCACACTCCTGTCAGATCTGGCTGCTGTGGGAGTGGGGTAGAGAAGGTCTCTGCTCCCCTCTATGCCCATCCCCTGAACGGCCACAGCTCCCCCCACCTCCTGACTGTGGGGCCGGGGACAGGAAGTGAGCAATGGTAATGGGGCTAGATAAGGGATGGGATCTGGTTGGCTCCATCCAAGCCCAGCTCCTGGCCTTGTGGCTGGCGCCTGCCCCCTGGCCCTAGTGATACCTGGGAAACAGCTCCCTGTAGGGCTGGGGCAGATGGTGGGTGCCCTAGCTCAGAAAGGGGTGGATCCAGCCCTCGGATCCAAACACAGCTGGAAATGAGAGAAACGTGTCAGGTGAGACATTTCCCTGTTAGCAGCTTCCCCCCTCCTCCATCTCTATTGGGTGAGGCATTCAGAGAGGACCAGTGTTATTACTGGAGGCTCCTCGACTAAGCCCCACCCTTCAGCTCAGACCACCACAAGAATTCTTGCAAAGCTGCAGAAACACTCCAGGAACTAGAGAGACAGCCTGGAATTCTGTTCTCTAACCCTAAGGCAATTATATGTCTACAGCTCCCTGGAGAGAAAAAAATCAGCTTGTTACATGCTGTGTTCCAGTCATTTACCAGACTAGCAGGGTGGGATGAATGAGAAGAGATGCTGAGAACAGAAAAAAAAATTACCAGGTAAGAAATTTCTCATTCTGCTGCACAGCTTCTCTCCTCATTCATCACTAATGGGAAGTACAGAATCGCAGAAGGTGGGGCTGAGGGAGTATAAAACACAAATGTAATATTATTGCAGTAGAATAATTGCCAGAAATGGAATCTCTCCCCCCACCCCCCAGCAAAGGCTGTTTCATTTAAGGAATTATGTGGGAACCAGTACAGTAACACCTTCCTATCAAAGGCAGGGGCGGCTCCAGGCCCCAGCATGCCAAGCGCGTGCTCGGGGTGGCACGCCACAGGGGGGTGCTCTGCCGGTCGCCGGGAGGGCGGCAGGCGGCTCCGGTGGACCTCCCGCAGGCATCCCTGCAGAGGGTCCGCTGGTCCCGCGGCTTCGGTGGAGCATTCGCAGTCATGCCTGCGGGAGATCCACCGGAGCCGCGGGACCAGCGGACCCTCCGCAGGCACGTCTGCAGGAGGTCCACCAGAGCCACGGGACCGGCGACCGGCAGAACGCCCCCCACAGCGTGCCGCCGTGATTGGGGCGGTGAAATTACGAGAGCCACCCCTGATCAAAGGATGCTTCTGCAGAAGAACAGAAACCTGTTTTGCAAATCTTCCTCAGATGATGCTTAGTCACTTCTTGTAATACATCTAGGGACCTTGTCGAGGGAGCCTTGATTCCTTCTGCGAATGGCTTCCCAGATGCCAAAAGGTGCAAACTTTTAAACATCTTGCTGCAGGAACTTTGAGGCTGCCAGGCCCTGGGATTTTGGATGGCATGCAATGAACTATGACTAATGGCTAAAATGAAGTGACGGGGAAACTGTTTCCAAGGAACAATGGGAGAAAAACTTCGCCTGGGCAGAAAGAGTTTTCGTCACGAAAACAGGAGTGTGGCTCTTGTACGGCTGGAGGCACTAACTCCAAAAGCTGCCTGTCTGAGGTAATGGCAGCTAGAAAAGCTAGCCCCAGGCTTGTCTCATCTGGCCAGTATGAGGAATCCTAACACCTGATGATACTCAGCTGGGGAGTCCAATATGCCTGCCTACACATCCCCATTAAGGCTGTTACCCACTTCTCTGTGGTGCTAGGACCCCTATAATCACCCTGGAAGAACACTAGTGTAGCTGAGATTACTAGAACATCGTGGTCTTTCGTATTTGTAATGTGGCAGCATCCCGAGATGAGGCCCCATTGTACTGGGCGCATCACAAAGAAACAGAACATGCCGCAGAGAGCATTCTCTTCCCCCCCGCCCCCATTTCTGAAATGTGACACAATGAGATCAGTGAGTGAAATTCCCTAGTTGAGTTCTGTCTGGAGAATCCCTGCAGATGTGCACTTCTCCTCCGATGCCCATGCTGTTACCTGTAGGTCATCCAAGTCCATCTGAAGATGGACTTCCTGCTTCAAGGTGCAATGGAGATTCCTTGAATGTCTATCAAGTCCAAAGGACCTTCTGAGCCAATGGAGGACTAGGAGAAAGACTTCAGCTTTTTCTTTACCCTACTGCCATTGCCTACAAGAGAATCTTTGCTCTCTGGTTATTCTGGAGTTCTTGCACCTTCCTTTTGAAGCAGCTGATGCTTGCCACAGTCAGAGACAGGACCCTGGCTTGGATAGACCCCTGGTCTGATTCCATATGGTCATGCCATTGTTTCTGGCCAGACACCACTGACAGAGCTAATGACGTGAACTAAATGCATGTGTACGCTGAGACTTTGGCCATGTGGAATCAGACCAGAGTGGCTTCAGCATGCTGCTTGTACTTACCTTTCCGCTAGGGCCATACAAAGGTGTTCCAGGAACGCTGCCTAATTTTGCATTGGACCCAGTGTGTGGTTCCATGTCATCAGAAAGAAGTACTGGAGACACATTTTCAGAAATCCCACTTGGGATGACACTGATGCATGCACCAGCAATTCTCGCAGCTGGAGATAATTGGCTGTGGATGACGACTGCCCAGGAATGGCTGATGCAAATCTTTCCCCTAGCGCACTGCATTCTCCCTTCTTGTTCCTTTACCTTTTGCTCTGCGTTGTGTCCAGATGCAGCAGATGGCCAGGACAATGACAAGAGCCAGGATCACTGCCAGAGCCACCACCCAGGGAGAGACCCGTGGAAAAAAGAGATCTGCAGGAGAAATATTGATTTAGGAACAAACACATGTAGAATGAAGACAGGACATTGAGAAAATGGTGACACTGTGACTGGTTAAAAGAATCTCACAGGGAAATACAACGTGAAATGTGGCTTCTTTGAGTTTTATTATTAAGCCAATGAAATTCCGAGTGCTAATCTGGTTACCAAACATGGTTAATTAATAAGAATGGGGATATTAGTGGTAGGCACGGGGCATGGCAGAGCTCCACTACACCCATCTGCCACTGGTGTAACTTAGAGCAGCCCCTAGGCTTCTCTACTGGATGTCAGGGCTGCAACCAGTGCAGACTGGCCCTCGAGATCAGAATGCTGTAACCAGTTACTGATGCTCCACATTCTCCTGTGCTCAGGGAAGCTCAACCACACAGGGATTTTAATAACAACAAAGCCTGAGTCTGAGGGCAGGTTTACATTGCAGTGTAGACATACAGCGTGTTCCTTGCTCACTGGGGGCAGGGGTTTCCTACAGAATCTAGAATCACTAGGGGGTGATTAATAGAATATTCCGCAACAGTGGCTATGCAAATTCCCCAGTCCTTGAAGCTTGACCTTCTGGGGAATAGGAGGAGGGACGGGTTTTACCTGTTTCCAGGAAGTTGGGGGGACAAAGTGAGACTTTTGGAATAAAAGGCAGTTAAACCAGACTCAAAGGTCAGGGCTTTCTTCCTGGGTGAGCAAAAGGACAGCACCTTCTTTACACTGGTGCTGGAGCCTGAGCAGACCTGCTGGGGGAATCACAGTGAGGTGCAGAGGGGACTGTAAATCAAAGCCCCCAGGCTGGAAGGAGAGAGAGGCAGGTATCTGCCTACGAGAGATGACAGCTGGGAGCTGGAAACCTTAACTGGATGCCCTCAAGGAAGACCAGGAAGGGAGTCAAAGGTGACTCTGTGAAACTGATGCACTGGGCATGCCATAGGGAAACGTTACAGCCCTTTGAGATGGAAGATGAATAGTGCTTTACAAATGCAAAATTATTATTACAGTGACAAAATATTGGTTCTATAATAATAGTTATTAGCTAGGAAATAGTACAAAAAGCCTGAACTGTTTTTCTAAAATGTTAAGCTGGATTTAGGTAACATTTTGTATGTACACGTTATAGGCTTGATTGTTTATGCCTAGCAAATCTCCCTATCAATTTCATTGTACAATGAATGCAGGATCAGGCTCATGAAATGAGCCAAAAACCGCTGTATGTGCACAGGGGAGGTCCGGGTCATGCTGCCTGTGGAGTTCTGCATTTCCTGACTTTTGTGCAATTCAATACAAATTACAGTTTGAGCCCTCAGTTCTAACTCTTTAAGGCAATGGGAGTTTTGCCAGGGTTTGAACTGCAGTAGGGGATCCATAGTGCAGCCATTCCACCGTTGTGATCTTTTCAGGTGCAGTCTAAGCAGCAATGCTGAGATCCTGACCGGGGCCCTTTTTCACTGTTCAGGAAAAATGACTTCAGTGGCTAGATTTTGTCAAAAATGCTCAACACCCAGCAACTCCCATTGGGAACACAGGAGAATTCCCTCTGCTGCCCGACTGAGAAGAAAGGAGATTGCTGGTTGCTCAGCTTTTCTGGCTAAACACCCTCAGCTACTATTGAAGTCAAGTGTTTGTCTACACTAGAGTTTTTTACCTGGAGTAAACTGTCAGTTAACCCGAGGTAGCTTTTACATGAATAGGAATAGGAGGAGGGACGGGTTTTACCTGTTTCCAGGAAGTTGGGGGGACAAAGTGAGACTTTTGGAATAAAAGGCAGTTAAACCAGACTCAAAGGTCAGGGCTTTCTTCCTGGGTGAGCAAATGGACAGCACCTTCTTTACACTGGTGCTGGAGCCTGAGCAGACCTGCTGGGGGAATCACAGTGAGGTGCAGAGGGGACTGTAAATCAAAGCCCCCAGGCTGGAAGGAGAGAGAGGCAGGTATCTCCTGGATAGCCCACAAACATTATATAGAACTATTTTGAGTCACCAGATATATCCAAAGAGAGTTGAGGATGCTCAAGACCTCACTACTAGGAGACACTCTAGTAAGTGCTCCCCACTAACATCTGCAGTGTCTCAGTCTGACCATGTGCGGCACTGACCTGCTATGTAAATTGCTGACTCTCTCTCCTGGTTGACACGCGGGTTCCTAACACAGCAGGACACTTTCTGGTTGGATTCTTCTGTTATAACAATGGCAATCTCTGTTTGAAACAGGCCACCGGCTGCTTGGGATATGTTTTCAGAGGCTGATGGTAAGAACTGCCCCTGAAGATCTCTCCACTGAGCCTCGGGCTGTGGGTACCATCTGGATGAACGACACACCACCTTGATCCCTCCGTCCTGATGTCCCTCCACAGAGATGTCAGGGCCAGAGCCCAAACCTAGAGGGGAATGCAATGAACTGATGTTAATTCTACAATATTGTGTTATGAGCCAAATGTTTCATGACAGTATCTTCAAGAACACCCCTTTGGGAAGGGGGGGAGGCATGGATTCTCGTAAACTAGGAATTTCTGGGACACCTGGAAGATGTGAACAGCACTGACCGAAGTAAGGAGGAGATGATGTAGGATGGGGTGGCCAACCTGTGGCTCCGGAGCCCCGTGTGGCTCTTCAGAAGTTAATATGCGGCTCCTTATATAGGCACCGACACCGGGGCTGGAGCTCCAGGCGCCAACTTTCCAATGTGCCGGGGGTGCTCACTACTCAATCGCTGGCTCTGCCACAGGCCCTGCCACCACTCCACCCCTCCCTTGAGCCTGCCATGCCCTCGCTCCTCCCCCTCCCTCCCAGAACCTCCTGCACGCCATGAAACAGCTGATCGGGAGGTGCGAGGAGGGAGGGGAGGTGCTGATTAGTGTGGCTTCCCATGGGTGGGAGGCGCTGGGAGCAGGGGGTGGGAGCTGATGGGGGGCTGCTGAAGTATTACTGTGATTCTTTGGCAATGTACATTGGTAAATTCTGGCTCTTCTCAGGCTCAGGTTGGGCACCCCATATGTATGGTATTGTTCTATCCACTCTCAAGGCCTGATCCAGAGCGTAAAGCCTCACATTAACAATGTGGGCTTTGGATTAGGCCTAGAAGAGCTCTGTAGTGTCAGACTAGATTGGTTATAGAGACCATTTCTTTTTGTTTTAATATGATCGATGCTCTGCATTCTCAATCCATCTTGTGTTAATGAGTATTTGAGTCTCAGGGCGAGTCTACTCACAGGCTGGCACCAGCAAAACGAAACCAACTTCAACTCACATCTTTGGTTCTTTCAGTGAAAGTCAGTGTGTAACGCTCTTATTTTCTGTCTCATTTTTATTTCATTTAAATCAGTTGTGAAATGGGACACTGTTAATCTGAAACGACACACATGTAGACTTGCACTGAAATCACAAAGGTGTGGATTCAAATTGATGGGCTGAGTTTGTGAATGCTGTTGGAGAAAAACTCATTTCTCACTCTCTGGTTGGGTGCAGCAAAGTCAGAAACTTTTTTTCTCGAGCAATTGCATAGAGGGAGAGAGTGCGCTAGGACACAGGGTTTCCCCCTCCTAGGCAGGTCTCTCCACAGGTAAACAATTCCAGCATTTATACCAGCTGCATTTTGTTTATACATAGGTCATCCTGATAACTTATTTTTCTTACTTATTTTGACTCTAATCCACATTCTATCTTATTTACACAAGGTCGCAACAACTTCTCACACACTTCCTTCCCACTCGCCTCACACAATCCTCGCTTCTACAAATCTCGCATTATTAGGGTTACAGTTAGTCTGACTCTTGCTAACAGAGACTGTCTTGCATTAAGATCCCCTACAAATCCCTGTCAGTTCTTGCTCTACTTCCACAATGCCTTACACTCAACTCAGTGGCATCTCTCTGGTTTTCTGTCTGTGTTTGTAATGTGACACCTTTTGAACCTAGTCAATTCCAAAAGTGCAGGGATTGTTCTAGGTCTCACTGGGCACTTGATTTAGGGGAAAACTGGAAAACCAAATGGGGGACAAATTAAGCCTCTGCCAAATGATTAGCCCAACCACGACTTCAAGCCCCTTTGCAAGTGTCCAGAGATCAAACAATTGTTTGGTCGCATCATTAGCAACTTCCAGCATAACTAGTGTGTCACACACTTTGTATCTTGTGTAGGCTGAGTGCATTGCACGCATGAGGGGCTCCTTGCATACCTCCATACCCCCACAAGTCACTGTCCCATCCCCCTCTATTTCAGGGACACCCTGCAACTCCCCCCAATCTCCCCCATACCAGGGGTTCTGTGTGCACAGCCCCATTCCCACTTCCCCCAATGCTGTCCCTTTCCCCCATGCCAGTGGCTCTGTTTACTGTCCAATTTCCATGTCTTCCACACTGGGGTCCCCATCCTTCCCATCATGCCATGGTTTCTGGGTGTCTCTTCTCCCCCATAGATTGGAAGGGTAGGGTGGATGGCTGGTGCCCTCTCTCCCCAGACTGGAGCAGGTGTTGAGGAGGCAGGACTTTGGGAAGGAGGAAGGAAGGAATGACCTCTCCACCCCCTCTGGCTGTCCCCACTGGCTGAGTATCCATCCCATGGAGGGAGAACAATTATCTCTCTTCTATCACTGGAGGTGTCAACATGATAAACTCTATTGGCAGGATGAGTAGGGCTGTTATGCTTCAAGGTGTTAATGGTGCCATCAACAGGTAGCAGCTCCATATGTCCTCATTTCCCCCATTTTTGTTTTCTGATTGTCCCCAAGATCAACAGGATTCTGGCCTTTGATACTGAGAAAATTCCCTAAAATGTTGGAATTGATCAGAGGTGGCATTCAGAAGTTACTGTGTTACAGACAGACCGACAGACAGAGAAACCCTATGTTCTGGAGTGTAAAGCCTGCACAAGCTCAGTCAATTTTTATTATGATAACCTTCACTTGCAAAGCAAAGTTTAGAAGCAGCCTCAGAGTACAGAGCATTCCAGCAAGCCCTTCAATGTGTCCTGAGAGCAGACACTGACTCTACTGGGAAAATTACGGGAAGCCAAAAAAGAATTCAGAGCATTGGCCGGCAGAGAAACCACAAGCACCGTCTCCCAAGAGCTCTCACTCAATTTATTATCCTTTCGGAAGTAAAAACAGCAGTGAAACAAGTTACTAACCTTCCACCTGCAGGAGCACTGAGGCGTCTTGAAAAAAGGTAAGTGATTGAAATAAACAAACGTACAGGCCCTCGTCAGAAGGTCGGATATCACGTATTCTCAGGGAAACACTTCCATTGGTGATGTCATCTTTCAGCAGCTCTGTCCTTCCTTGATAGTCCAACATTTGATTTTCAAAGCGATCCTGCCCATTTTGGTACAGGTGCACAACAGCAGAGTCCTGGGATCGGACCCATCTCACCTCCATGCTCTGAGCGCTCATCCTGGGGGAGAGGTGGCAGGGCAGGACGGCCTCCCCACCGACAGATGCTGTGATTGGACGATCAGGTCCAGTCACTGTGAACTGTGCTGTGAAATGTGTCAGGGATAAAAAGTCAATTAAATCAAAGAGGAGCTGAGTGGTGTGTTAATTAAGCAGTAAGACCCACAGTAAGAGAAAGCATTGTGTATTAGAATGCATGACATGGTCCCACGCAGTGCCCTACACACGTGTACGAGGGCAGAGCTCGTATGTGAATTTTATGCATTACTTGTCTGACTATGGCTCAACACTTCTCATGGACACCCTGGGGATAATGGTATGGGGGGCCTGATTCTCTGATACACCAAGGCCTTTTCATGCTGCTGCAGCGCAGGAACCGTCCCAGCTGCTGTAGAGATGGTGTAAGCGCTTGCAAAGTGTAAAGATATGAAAACAGATCATCACCACACAGGTGGTCACTTTAAAGGTAAACTTAGAGATAATGGAAAGAGAGGATGCGGCAGATAGGAAAGTGCAGGAGGCGGAGAACTGGTCATTGTGGAACTGCACAGACTGGGGGGTCTCTGTGTACAGACTCAACATCGACCTGTAGTGGTGCTCCCTGTGTTCTGTGTATTCGAAGCTGCCAGAAACCAGCCAGAGCAATAGGCTGGATGAGTATCTAGGCCTGAGAAGACTGAGTAGAGGCAGCAACAGTGGTGAGCTGGAGCCGGTTCGCAAGAACCGGTTGCTAAATTTAGAAGCCGGCGTAGAACCAGTTCTTAAAGGGGCGGGCGGGTGGCCAAACTCTGGTCTGCAGGCCACATCCGGCCTGTCTGGGCCGCTTGAGCTCCCAGCTAGGGAGGCTGAGGCTCGCCTGGCCCCTCCCCCGCACAGAGCCACGGGAGCCCTGGGGAAGCGGCGAGGGGGGGCTCCAGCAGCTATTTAAAGGACCGAGGCGGTAGAGGCAGCTGGAGCCCTGGCCCTTTAAATAACCCCTGGAGCCCCCTGCTACCCCAGGGCTCGGGGGCTATCTAAAGGGCCCGGGGCTCCCCTGCTTCGACCACCCCGGCCCTGTAAACAGCCGCAGGAGCCCTGGGGAAGCGGTGGGACTCCAGCGGCTATTTAAAGGGCCGGGGCGGTAGAAGTAGTGGGAGCCCCCAGAGCCCCGCAGCCCTACCCCAGGGCTCCAGCAGTGGGGCTCTGGTGGCAATTTAAAGGGCCTGGAGCTCCAGCCCCTGCTGGGAGCCCCAAGCCCTTTAAATTGCCCCCTGGGGAAGCCGAGCCACCCTGGTGCGGTGCACCCGCTCTCGCCGGCACGCCGTACTGGTGCACACTGGCTTGCTTTCACCTCTGGGTAAGGGGGTGGGGCTGCAAGCTCCAGCGGCTGTGCGGCATCCATACACAGCAGCATGGTAAGGGGGCCGGCCGGGGCTGGGAGGAGGGGTTGGATAAGGGATAGGGAGCGGTTGGAGGGTGGAGGTTATGGGGGGGTCAGGGGATGTGGAACAGGGGAGTTGGGTAGGTGTGGGAGCCCCGGGGGTCTGTCAGGGTGGTGGTGGCTGAGGTTGAGGCAGTCAGGGGGCAGGGAGTGGGGCGAGTTGGGTAGGGGGTGGGGTCCTGGGGGGCAGTTAGGGTGGGGGGGGTCTCGGGAGGAGGTGGTCAGGGGACAAGGAGGGGTGGTTGATGCGTTGCGGGTTCTGAGGGGGGCAGTCGGGGGCAAGACGTGGGTTGGGGTCAGAGGGGTGGGTGGCAGGTGGAGACAGGCACGTGGGGCTTGCACTCACCACGTGGTTCCCTACCAGATCTTCGGCAGCACTTCGGCGGCGGGTCCTTCACTCGCTGCGGTTGAAGGACCTGCTGCCGAAAACCCAGAGCGAGTGAAGACCCCTCTGCCACCGAACCACCGAGGACCCGGTAGGGAACTGCTTCTTAGGATTTTGGGAACTCATCACTGGGTAGCAACCATGGTTATTAGGGACCCAGCTGTGCCCTGCCGTGTCTCCATTTGTGTAAAGAGCAGGAGACACCAGGCGGGATGAGCAGACGGGGTTTGCAAGACAAGGCAGTGATGCAAGATGGATGTTAATAGCCAGCAATAGACCAGCAGCAAACCCAGCCAGGAGGCCGGAGCTCCTACCTGACACCAGCCTCTGCACCTGTAGAGCGAGGCAGAAAGCGACGTAGCCGGGCAGAGCGGAGCTCACTGTGGAGCCGGGGGAGAAGGAGGGAACCTTCCCCATCATCATAGCTGGGTCTGGGGAACAGGAGAAATAACAAACCAGATGGCGGGTGAGTGTGATGCAGTGACAGTGCCACGAAGCTGCAGGGAGGAGGTAACAGGCCTCACTGCTGCCTAACATACACCCAAAGGGAAGGGATTTTCCCTACAGTCCTCGTCTGCCCCGGCTCTGAGCTAAAACCCCCGAGCTGCTGTCTGGTCTGTTTAGATTGTACGAAGCTCTCCAGGGCAGAGATGGTCTCTCACTATTGGTGTGTCCAGGGCCCAGTACAATGGGGCCCCCATCTTGGTTTGGGCATTTAGGTGTTACCGTAATCCCAGTGAATGAATAAATAAGAAGGGAGGTATTAAGGGAAACAAGCCAGTACAGGCAAAGCTCTTGATCTTAGGCCACTTATTGCTTTGGGGAAAGCACCCAAAGAGGATGGATCTAGAGGGGGGATTTGATAGCTGCTTTCAAGTACCTGAAAGGGGGTTCCAAAGAGGATGGATCTAGACTGTTCTCAGTGGTAGAAGATGGCAGAACAAGGAGTAATGGTCTTAAGTTGCAGAGGGAGAGGTTTAGGTTGGACATTAGGAAAAACTTTTTCACTAGTAGGGTGGTGAAGAACTGGAATGGGTTACCTAGGGAGGTGGTGGAATCTCCTTCCTTGGAGGTTTTTAAGGTCAGGCTTGACAAAGCCCTGGCTGGGATGATTTAGTTGGGGATTGGTCCTGCTTTGAGCAGGGGGTTGGACTAGATGACCTCCTGAGGTCCCTTCCAACCCTGAGATTCTATGATTCTATGATTCTTTGGAACCCCCTTTCAGGTACTTGAAAGCAGCTATCAAATCCCCCCTCATTCTTCTCTTCTGCAGGCTAAACAATCCCAGTTCCCTCAGCCTCTCCTCATAAGTCATGTGTTCCAGCCCCCTAATCATTTTTGTTGCCCTCCGCTGGACTCTCTCCAATTTATCCACATCCTTCTTGTAGTGTGGGGCCCAAAACTGGACACAGTACTCCAGATGAGGCCTCACCAGTGCTGAATAGAGGGGAATGATCACATCCCTCGATCTGCTGGAAATGCCCCTACTTATACAAACCAAAATGCCATTAGCCTTCTTGGCAACAAGGGCACACTGTTGACTCATATTCAGCTTTTCGTCCACCGTAACCCCTAGGTCCTTTTCTGCAGAACTGCTGCCCAGCCATTCAGTCCCTAGTCTGTAGCAGTGCATGGGATTCTTCCGTCCTAAGTGCAGGACTCTGCACTTGTCCTTGTTGAACCTCATCATATTTCTTTTGGCCCAATCCTCTAATTTGTCTAGGTCCCTCTGTATCCTATCCCTACCCTCCAGCGTATCAACCACTCCTCCCAGTTTAGTGTCATCTGCAAACTTGCTAAGGGTGCAGTCCACACCATCCTCCAGATCGTTAATGAAGATATTGAATAAAACCGGCCCCAGCACTGACCCTTGGGGCACTCCACTTGATACCGGCTGCCAACTAGACATGGAACCATTGATCACTACCCGTTGAGCCCAACCATCTAGCCAGTTTTCTATCCACCTTACTCCAGTTTTCTATCCATTCATCCAGCCCATACTGCTTTAACTTGCTGGCAAGAATACTGTGGGAGACTGTATCAAAAGCTACCTCCCCTGGAGGTAGATGGCAGAAAGGTCACTGGGTACTGGGACATGGGCACCGAGGTGACGCTGGCCCGGCCCGAGGTGGTGGCCCCAGATCGGATGGTGCCTGACACCTACCTGACCCTGATAGGCGTGGGCGGGACCCCATTCAAGGTGCCCGTGGCGAGGGTACACCTGAAGTGGGGGGCCAAGGAGGGCCCCAAGGACGTGGGGGTACACCCACATTTGCCCACGGCGGTGTTAATGGGGGGGGACCTCGAGGACTGGCCCAGCAACGTCCAGGGTGCCCTGGTCGTGACCCGTAGTCAGAGTCGGCGCAGGGCACTGCGCCCTGACACCGGGGAAGGTACTCTGCCCGAGGAGCAGGACCCTAACCTGGTGGGGAGGGAATGCCCAGGGACACGGCTCAGAGGGGCTGCGGCCTCAGACCCAGCCAGCGAGAGAGAACAGGTCCCCATCCCTGTCCCAGCTGCCGAGTTCCAGGCCGAGTTGCAGAAAGATCCCTCCTTGCGGAGGCCAAGGCACCTGGCCGACCTCAGTGCGGTACAGACCATGAGGAGAGGATGCAAGGAGAGGTTCCTGTGGGAGAAGGGGTTCCTGTACCGAGAATGGGCTCCCCCCGGGGAAGTGGAGTCATGGGAAATCAGGAGGCAGCTGGTGGTTCCCCAGAAGTTTCGCCACAAGCTACTGTACCTGGCCCATGACATCCCCCTCGCAGGGCACCAGGGAATCCGGCGCACCAGGCAGAGGCTGCTACAGAACTTTTACTGGCCTGGGGTCTTTACCCATGTCCGACAGTACTGCCAATCCTGTGACCCCTGCCAGAGGGTGGGGAAGGCCCAGGACAAGGGGAAAGCAGCTTTGAGGCCTTTGCCCATCATAGAAGAACCTTTCCAGAGCAGTGGCCTTGTCCTCTATCGAAGCAGACACCATAGCAGATGCGCTGCTGACCATTTTCAGCCGGTGGGGTTCTCCAAGGAAGTCTTAACGGACCAGGGGTCCAACTTCATGTCGGCCCTGCTCCAGTCCCTGTGGGAGAAATGTGGGGTCCGGCACAACTGGGCCTCAGCGTATCACCCCCAGACCAATGGGCTGGTGGAAAGGTTCAACGGGATGCTAAAGATGATGCTCAAAACATTCATGCACCAGCACCCGCAGGACTGGGACAAGTACTTACCTCACCTGCTGTTCGCGTACAGGGAGGTACCCCAGGAATCTACCGGGTTCTCACCTTTCGAACTGTTATATGGGAGGCGGGTAAGGGGGCCCCTGGACCTTATGAGAGATGAATGGGAGGGGAAGGCCACTCCCGATGGAGAGTCAGTGGTGGAGTATGTCCTGACCTTCCGGGAAAGACTGGCCGAGCTCATGGGCCTGGCTAGGGAGAATCTGGCCCGGGCCCAGAGGAAGCAGAAGGTCTGGTATGACAAACTCCAGGCTGCCTGGGAAGGGCCCTTCAAGCAGGGGCGGCTCTAGAAATTACGCCGCCCCAAGCAGGGCGGCGCATTGCGCCGCCCTTCCCCGGTCCCGTGGCCGGGGCAGAAGTGTCTGAGGCGGGTGCGCTGGTCTTGCGGCTCCCGCACCCGCCGCAGTCATGCCTGTGGGAGCACAAGTGGAGCCGCGGGAAGAGGGGACCCTCCGCAGTCATGCCTGTGGCAGGTCCGCTAGTCCTGGGGCTCCGGTGGACCTCCCGCAGGCATGACTGCGGGAGGTCCGCCGGAGCCAAATGCCGCCCTGCCGGCAAAATGCCGCACCACGCGCCTGCTTGGCACGCTGGGGTCTGGAGCCGGCCCTGCCTTCAAGGTTGTCAAACAACTAAATGAGGTAAACTATGTGGTGGAGCTGTCGAACCGGGCGCACCACCGCCGGGTGTACCATGTGAATATGATGAAACCATACTATGACAGGGGGAATGTGGTGTTGGCCGTGTGTGGACACTGGGAAGAGCAGGGAGATGACCCTTTAGTGGATCTATTCCCAGTGACAAAGGCTGGTTCCCCTCTGGAGGCAATTCCCCTCTCTGATCAGCTGACCCTGGCCCAGCATGCTGAGATCACAGGGGTGCTGCATCTATACTGACAGCTGTTTTCCAACCAGCCTGGATGCACTAATTTGACTGTCCACCGGGTGGAGACTGGGTCACATCCCCCTATAAGATGTTCCCCTTTTCGGGTCACCAGGAAAACTGCCCAGGACCTACAAAGAGAGGTCAGGGACATGCTGGCTTTGGGGGTGATCCAGCCGTCTTCCAGCCCTTGGGCCTCGCCGGTGGTGCTGGTCCCCAAAAGGGATGGGTCGATCCGGTTCTGTGTGGACTATCGAAAGCTCAATGCCATCACCGTATCTGATGCCTACCCCATGCCCAGGCCTGACGAGCTCCTAGACAAGCTGGGAGGCGCTCGGTACCTCACCACCATGGATCTTACAAAGGGCTACTGGCAAGTGCCGCTGGACGCAGATGCCAGGCTGAAATTGGCCTTTATCACCCCTCTGGGGCTCTACGAGTTTCTGACCCTGCCCTTCGGCCTCAAGGGAGCGCCGGCCACCTTCCAGCGCCTGGTGGATCAGTCCCTGCGGGGGATGGAGAGTTTTGCCGTGGTGTATATTGACGACATCTGCGTCTTTAGCCGGACCTGGGAGGACCACGTGTCCCAGGTTAAACAAGTGCTGGACCGACTCCAGAAGGCTGGGCTAACCATAAAGGCTGAGAAGTGCAAGGTGGGGATGGCTGAAGTATCTTACCTGGGCCATTGGGTGGGGAGCGGCTGCCTAAAGCCAGAACCAGCCAAGGTGGAGGTAATCAGAGACTGGCCTGCTCCCCAAACCAAAAAGCAGGTCCAGGCCTTTATAGGGCTGGCGGGGTACTATCGAAGGTTTGTGCCCCACTTTAGCGCCATAGCCACCCCTATCATTGAGCTGTGCAAGAAGGGGAAGCCAGACAAGGTGGTCTGGACCGAGCAGTGCCAGCAGGCTCTCCAGGCGCTGAAGGAGGCTCTGCTCAGTGGCCCAGTTCTGGCAAACCCAGATTTTCACAAACCCTTTCTGGTGTTCACCGACGCCTCAGACACAGGGCTGGGGGTGGTGTTAATGCAGGAGGATGAAAAGGGGGAGAGACACCCTATCGTGTACCTGAGCAAGAAGTTGCTACCCCGGGAGCAGAGCTACGCGGCCATCAAGAAGGAATGCCTGGCCATGGTGTGGGCCCTTAAGAAACTGGAGCCATATCTCTTTTGGCACCACTTCACCGTGTGCACCGACCACTCTCCCCTGACCTGGCTGCACCAGATGAAAGGAGCCAACGCCAAGCTCCTGAGGTGGAGCCTGATCCTGCAGGACTATGACATGGACGTGGTCCATGTGAAGGGAAGTGCCAACCTGATAGCGGAAGCCTTGTCCTGGAGAGGGGGCCCTGAACTTCCTCAGGTCACTGGGCAGAGTGACCCCGCTCAGTTCAGTCTCGAGGGGGAGAGCTGTGATGGAGTAGGGGCTGTCTGTGTGTGGGTTGGGAGAGCCGGGGAGGATTTTAGGTGAGGGACAGGACCTGAGCCTGTAACCTGAGCTAGGCAGGGGGGAGGGGAAGTCAACACCTTTGCCCTGGGAGCTAGACAAAGAAAAAGAGCTGAGTGGAGAGGGTTGAGTCAGTTTCGGTTTTGGGCTCGGGGGGTGAGAGTTCAGGGAATCCTATGCTGGGATCCAAGCACCCTGAACCCCAGAAGGACTCGATTGAGGGGTCCTGGTTGTGCTGTAACCTGCATTCCTGTTCTCCCATAAACCTTCTGTTTTACTGGCTGGCTGAGAGTCACTGTGAGTCCCAGGAGGAGGGGTGCAGAGCCGGACTCCCCCACACTCCGCTAGCTAATTTTTTTTTAGTTAATTTTTTTTGGCTTTTTTTAATTTATAAAGGAAACTTTTAGTTTTTATTTATACATTTTTAAAATTATGAATATATACACAATGCCCTTCTACAGTACATTTGTTTTATTATTTAATGGATGCTACATATACTTTTTTAGTAAAATAACTTGATTACAGAGCTTTGGAGCAACAAGCCGGGACAAGCACACCCACTTTGAGGAGTTTACTTAGTACAGCCTCTGGTGTTTAATAGCTTTTCACCCTTTTCAGCCCTTTGGCTAGAAATTTGATATAGCCAGAAGGATTTTATGTACAATATGGGGAGTGGGGTAACTTTATATGTTTTTGCTTTTAAAGACCATTGGTATGCAAATTTTAACAACCATTTTTTTAATTAAAAGATTTGGCCAATAATTTTTTTTTTATTTAAGCAAATGTATTAGACTTTAGTATATCACTGTGGCAAAATACCTGCCCCTCTGCTTGTTAGCTCAGTCCGTCCTAGCTTCAGAGGCACAGGCTAGGCACAAGGGAAAAAAAAACCCTTCTCAATCTCACAAGGCCGGGCTGATTCCTTCTCAGCCAGCCTCCCAGTTCTAGTTTCTTTTCCCCCCCTGGGGAGAATGCCCTCCGTCCTGCAGCGAGTCTCAGGGTTCAGCTGTCCCTCCTTGCTGGCAGCTGCCCTGCTTCTCTCGTCCTCCTTCCCCCCTGGCTTCCTTGTCAGGGAGGGTTTAAAAAAGGTCTCTAGCAACTGGGGCCAGCTGAACCTGATTAGTTTCTTCCCAACCCCTGCCCCAGCTGAACCTTATTTTGCTGGCTAAGCCTTCCTGGCTAATTGTTACCCCTCTCCAGGTAGCTAATTGGCCTGAATTTGCCACAATCACATATTATTTATTTATTTAAACACTTTGTATTTTAAGTTGAAAAAAACAAGTATTTGCTTTTTGATTTAACCCTTTTGTTTGATTTTAAACTAGACTATTTTATGAAAATATTAAACACAACAGTTCTGGCCATGAGACAAACACCACAAGACAGGAACATAAAACGTAATTTTTATTGTGCCAGTAAATGCATGGTACGTTGAATGCTGTTCAGCTGGCATTAGGTTTTTTTGATTATTTGAAAGTCAAAAAAACAGAGGTCTACCCCTTCTGGGCAGTTAGTTATTGTTTAAAATATACAAATACCTTTGTTGATTTTAGGCAAAACAGAGGAATTACCCCATTTTTTTTTGTATTTGTTTTCTAGCTAGCCCAGGTTTTAGTGGCTGTTACTTTATTAATTAGATAATTTGCATGACTAGAGATGTTTTTTGGCTTGCTTTTGGATTTAAAGCTATTTACAGCTTAAAGATTTTTACTTTAAAAGGGACACAATTAACTTTACCAGAATTTTGATGGCTTTTTACTTTTAATTTTTGCTTTTAAACATACAGTGATTTGAAAGAACAACACTTTTTACAGAGACCTTTAGCGCCTAACAGGGTTTTAATTACCTAGCACTGGATACATTTCTTTAGCTAATTTGACTAAATTGTTTATAGCCAAATGATTGCAATTAAATAATTTTTTTCCTGGATTTATTTACAAACATTTTAAAGACACCAAGAACTTTTTTTTTAGCATTTTTATAAAGTTCAACTGCTGTTTTTTGTTTTTAGCAACTACAGAGTTAACTTTTTTACTTTTTTTTTAATTACTTTCTTGTTTTTTAACGGCCACTTTGATTAACTTAAATTACCATTTTAAGTATTGTTTTGGGTCTTTTTTTTTTACTATGGTTTTAAAATTTTTAACCTGTTTTTTAATGTTTTGTATTTGTTGCCTGCCTGCTTGGGCCCGATTTTGCTTTTTTTGCTGAACTGTTTTTTTTATGGGCACTGGCTTTCTTCTACTACTAGTTTAGCTAGGAGGGTGGGCTTTTTAACTAGCCCTCACCATTTTTGGTTGGGTTTTTTTAAAAAACATTTTTACTTACAAGGCTATTTAAGGTTTTTTTCGTGAGGCTTGCCACCTGGGCAAAAACGCATGGTTTATTGGCATTTAACTATTAAATGTTTTTGTGGCTGTTATGGCGTATGCTGAGCACAAATGGTCAAATTTTGACAAGTCCTTGAAGGACCGGTACTTGCTTAGCCAGTGCTTTTATTTTTTTTTTGCCTGGAAGTTTTGTTTTAAGGCCTGCAACTTGCCCTGGGCGTAGATTTGAGTTGCTGCCTGGTTTATGATTTATGCTTTTAATTGCTTAATTTTAGTTATTAAGTACACTTTTTTTTTTCAACTTCTCTATTGCCCAGTTTGGCTACGACTGGGGGTAGATTTACCTGCCACCCTTTTTGGTTAATCAGGGTGGCGAGAGGAACGCAAAACTCCTGTTTAGTTTTTAGACTTACTGTGGCTGAGAGTGGGCACCCCTTTAATTATGCAATTTTTAACATATAACACCAACAACTGTAACGCCAGAAGGGACCATTATGATCATCTGGTCTGACCTCCGGCACATCGCAGGCCACAGAACCTCACCCACCCACTCCTGTAATAGACCCCTAAGCTCTGGCTGAGTTAATAAAGACCTCAAATCGTGGTGCACAGGGTACGCCTGGATCCAGTAGAGGGACGCAGAGCACTCAGGATGGATGTACATGGATACGGAGAGGGATGGATGGAGGGAGCATGGTCAGCCTCTTTGAGGAGGATGAGGATGGAGGAAGTGTGGCTGGCCAGTCTGACAGTGATGAGGGACACGAATGTCCCCTTTGGAGGTACCGGAAAGAAGAGACTGAGTGGGCAGGGCCAGGAAAGAGGCCATGGTGAAATGAGTGTGTAGACACATGTCAGCATCGTACATGACACTTTGGGGATGGATGCCCACAGAATCAGCAGCAGGGGAATAGAGGAAGTGATGTAAGGAAAGCAGCCAGGGGGCTGTCTGCATTGCCCTGGGCTGTGCATTGTCCAGGGATGGGGCCAGTGAATGGAGGCATCAGTGGGCATGGTGGGAATGGGAATGGGTGCATGGGTATGTACTGCTTATACTGGCTGAGACGCATTACTGAAATGAGGGACCTGGCAAGTCAGGGGTATGTAGGAAAAGGGGTGGTGCCATGCAGGGGCTGGGTCACTCCTAGGTACTCCTAGGAACACCTTCTAATGACCTAAATAATAGAATTATAAGAAGGAATGTTAAGAAGCCATCCAGTCCAGCTACCAGGCCTCTCCCTTGGGCCTCCCTTTCTGTGTCTCTGGCCCAGCCTCAGTGTCCCCAGAGTGAGGGATGGATTCAGTCGTCGGTCATCATGGGCATAATGTCACAGTGGGCAGCACAGCAGCTGCAGCTGGAGTGGCTTTAAGCTGTCTTAGGCCAGGACGGCTGCTGGGCTGGCACGCTTGGGAAGAGGTAGGCGAGAACAGGGCTGGCGGGTGAGACACTCACTGAGCACCTGCAATCAGTGGTGGCCACTGATCTGATAGTGCCAATGAGAGGTAAAGCCACCCCCTCCCTGCCAGAAGCACCCTGAGGGCAGTAGCTGGCTCATCTGCCCTCCCTTGGGGTCGGCTTCCTCCCGTCCGAGATGCAAAAGGCATCACGGGCACAGACAGATGCAATTTACACTCAGAGGGGGAGATTTTCATAAACACTGGGGAGTTAGGATCCACAGGGCTTGTGCTCCTGAATCCAACAACACCCCAAGGGAAAATTACAACTGGTTATCGGTTCCTACAGCTGTCGGTAAATAAAGCAGATCAGCAAACAAATCTCAACCTGGCAGTGGAGACGTGACTGGCCAGGGCTCTGAATCTGTGTGGGCAGGAAGTTTGTATAATTTTTGGTGGTGCCCAGAACAGGTCCAAGTCTCCCCCCCCCACCCCACATCCACACACCCCTGCCTTGTAAGCGGAGCCCTCTCCCCACCAGCAGCAGTGAGCTCTGGGGGAAGGGCCCCCCTCCTCTTCCCCCCCCACAGCACACTCACCCCCCCCACCACCACCACTGCCACTGCACATGCTCCTAGGGCCCCTCTCAGGTCCAGGAAGCCCCCTCGCCTCCCCTATGGTGGGTACCGAGCGGGGGGAACTGACATCATAATGTGCAACGCCTCCCCTGCTGCTGCCCCGCACTGTCGCCTCACTGGGGGTGGGGCGGCCCCTGGCCCGGGGTGGCGGGCAGATGGAGGCTGTGCTGGTGGAGGGTCCCGCTGGAAAAGGGAAGGCTCAGAGGCAGAAGGGCAAGGGCAGGAGCAGCCTGCCCGGGCACTAGTGCAGGGCGAAGGGGGGGCGCTAGGAGCGGAACTGCAGGGGAAGAGGTGGGCCGGGGAGGCGCAAGGGGCTTTGGGAAAGACCCAGCCCCAAACATTGGCGGCGCCCGGGCCCCAAATATTGGGGAGACCCAGGCCCCAGGAGCCCGTACAACCCGCCAGGAAATATCCCGGGGAGCAATGCAGCTGAGTTGCAGTGAGAGACCCCCCCCTACCTGCAGAGTCCAGGGGGCTCCCAGCTTCGCCAGCACCCAGAGCCCTTGTCTCTAGGGCGCACGCCTGCTCCCAGGGACCGCTCCCCTCTCCCGGGCTGTAACAGCCGTGCCGCCGGGGTGGGGGGTCAGGGAGCCGCAGGGTTTAACCCCAGCCTGCTCCCAAGGTTTTCAGTGTCTTCGACAGGGGATGGAGGCGCCGGCCGCTCCTGGCACATCCCCCGGCTTCAAAACCGAAAGAACTAGAGCCTGGAACGTCCTGCTCACGGTATCACAAAGTCTAACTGCCTCTGACACACCCACAGTACTAGCGAGGGGCGGTGTCGGGGCCAGCAGCCTCAGCTCGCCCCTTTGACAGTCAGTGCTGCAGGCTGCTTGTCTGGTGCTGCGGGAATTACCTCAGCCCCGTGCAAAACAGGGGACCAGAGCCTGCTCCAGCAATCCAGACTAGTGCCCAGAAACAGGCCCCAGCCCCAGCCCCAGCCTCCAGACACACAGGGCTCGGGAGGGACAGGACTCATGGACACAACATTAACCAGTGATTCCTTGGAGGACAGGGGGTGTCGCTCTCGTCAACAGTGTCCCAGCCCCACTCCGGGTTCCCCCTCTTCCAGCCATGGCCCTGCCCACATCCCCATCCCCACTCTAGGCCCCGCCCCTGCTCCGTCCCAGCCTCTGCATCTCCCCCCACCCCCCAGCCCACTTCCTGCACATTATGGGCATCCCTCCTCTACTTCTCCCACCTGCCCACTTGCCACTGCCACTGATCGCTGGTTCCTCCTCCAATCTTCCCCATTCAGCCCCCTCCCTGCGACTTTCATGTGTCCCCCCTCTCCTTCCCCCTGCTCAGCCCCCCATGTGCCAGCCTGTCCCTCCTCCCACCTCTGCGCCCCCCTCTCCTTCCCCATGCTCAGCCCCCCATGTCCCAGCCTGTCCCTCCTCCCACCTCTGCCCCCCCTCTCCTTCCCCCTGCTCAGCCCCCCACGTGCCAGCCTGTCCCTCCTCCCACCTCTGCGCCCCCCTCTCCTTCTCCCTGCTCAGCCCCCCATGTGCCAGCCTGTCACTCTCCTCCCACCTCTGCACCCCCCTCTCCTTCCTCCTGCTCAGCCCCCCATGCTGCCAGCCTGTCCCTCCTCCCACCTTTGCGCCCCCCTCTCCTTCCCCCTGCTCAGCCCCTCATGTGCCAGCCTGTCCCTCCTTCCCGCTCTGCACCCCCTCTCTTTCCCCCTGCCTGCTCAGCCCCCCATGCTGCCAGCCTGTCCCTCCTCCCACCTCTGCGCGTGACTGTAGTTCCGCCTGGTGATCCCCCCATGCTGCCAGCCTGTCCCTCCTCCCACCTCTGTGCCCCCCTCTCCTTCCCCCTGCTCAGCCCCCCATGCTGCCAGCCTGTCCCTCCTCCCACCTCTGCTCCCCCCTCTCCTTCCCCCTGCTCAGCCCCCCATGCTGCCAGCCTGTCCCTCCTCCCACCTCTGCGCCCCCCTCTCCTTCCTCCTGCTCAGCCCCCCATGTGCCAGCCTGTCCCTCCTCCCACCTCTGCACCCCCCTCTCCTTCCCCCTGCTCAGCCCCCCATGTGCCAGCCTGTCACTCCTCCCACCTCTGCGCCCCCCTCTCCTTCCCCCTGCTCAGCCCCCCATGCTGCCAGCCTGTCCCTCCTCCCACCTCTGCGCCCCCCTCTCCTTCCCCCTGCTCAGCCCCCCATGTGCCAGCCTGTCCCTCCTCCCACCTCTGCGCCCCCCTCTCCTTCCCCCTGCTCAGCCCCCCATGCTGCCAGCCTGTCCCTCCTCCCACCTCTGCGCCCCCCTCTCCTTCCCCCTGCTCAGCCCCCATGCTGCCAGCCTGTCCCTCCTCCCACCTCTGCGCCCCCCTCTCCTTCCTCCTGCTCAGCCCCCCATGTGCCAGCCTGTCCCTCCTCCCACCTCTGCACCCCCCTCTCCATCCTCCTGCTCAGCCCCCCATGTGCCAGCCTGTCACTCCTCCCACCTCTGTGCCCCCCTCTCCTTCCCCCTGCTCAGCCCCCCATGTGCCAGCCTGTCCCTCCTCCCCGCTCTGCGCCCCCTCTCCTTCCCCCTGCTCAGCCCCCCACGCTGCCAGCCTGTCCCTCCTCCCGCTCTGTGCCCCCCTCTCCTTCCCCTCCCTGCTCAGCCCCCCACCGCTGCCAGCCTGTCCCTCCTCCCCGCTCTGCGCCCCCTCTCCTTCCCCCAGCTCAGCCCCCCCATGCTGCCAGCCTGTCCCTCCTTCCCGCTCTGCGCCCCCTCTCCTTCCCCCTCCCTGCTCAGCCCCCCATGCTGCCAGCCTGTCCCTCCTTCCTGCTCTGCGCCCCCCTCTCCTTCCCCCTGCCTGCTCAGCCCCCCATGCTGCCAGCCTGTCCCTCCTTCCCGCTCTGCACCCCCTCTCCTTCCCCTGCTCAGCCCCCCACGCTGCCAGCCTGTCCCTCCTCCCACCTCTGCGCCCCCCTCTCCTTCCCCCTGCTCAGCCCCCCATGTGCCAGCCTGTCCCTCCTTCCCGCTCTGCGCCCCCCTCCCTCTCCTTCCCCCTGCTCAGCCCCCCATGCTGCCAGCCTGTCCCTCCTTCCCGGTCTGCGTCCCCCTCTCCTTCCCCCTGCTCAGCCCCCCATGCTGCCAGCCTGTCCCTCCTCCCACCTCTGCGCGCCCCCTCCTCCTTCCCCCTGCTCAGCCCCCCATGCTGCCAAGCCTGTCCCTCCTCCCACCTCTGCACCCCCCTCTCCTTCCCGCTGCTCAGCCCCCCATGCTGCCAGCCTGTCCCTCCTACCACCTCTGCGCCCCCCTCTCCTGCCCCCTGCTCAGCCCCCCATGCTGCCAGCCTGTCCTCCTTCCCGCTCTGCGCCCCCCTCTCTTCCTTCCTCCTGCTCAGCCCCCCATGCTGCCAGCCTGTTCCACCTCCCCGCTCTGCACCCCCCTCTCCTTCCCCCTGCTCAGCCCCCCATGCTGCCAGCCTGTCCCTCCTCCCACCTCTGCGCCCCCCTCTCCTTCCCCCTGCTCAGCCCCCCATGCTGCCAGCCTGTCACTCCTTCCCGCTCTGCGCCCCCCTCTCCTTCTCCCTGCCTCAGCCCCCCCATGCTGCCAGCCTGTCCCTCCTCCCACCTCTGCACCCCCTCATCCTTCCCCCTGCTCAGCCCCCCATGCTGCCAGCCTGTCCCACCTCCCCGCTCTGCGCCCCCTCTCCTTCCCCCTGCTCAGCCCCCCATGTGCCAGCCTGTCACTCCTTCCCGCTCTGCGCCCCCCTCTCCTTCCCCCTGCTCAGCCCCCCATGCTGCCAGCCTGTCCCTCCTCCCCGCTCTGGGCCCCCCTCTCCTTCCCCCTGCTCAGCCCCCCATGCTGCCAGCCTGTCCCTCCTTCCCGCTCTGCGCCCCCCTCTCCTTCCCCCTGCTCAGCCCCCCATGCTGCCAGCCTGTCCCTCCTCCCACCTCTGGGCCCCCCTCTCCTTCCCCCTGCTCAGCCCCCCATGCTGCCAGCCTGTCCCTCCTTCCTGCTCTGCGCCCCCCTCTCCTTCCCCCTGCTCAGCCCCCCATGCTGCCAGCTTGTTCCCTCCTCCCACCTCTGCACCCCCCTCCCAGCACAGCCCCCCAAGCTGCCAGCCAGTCCCTCCTCCCGCTCTGCACCCCCTCTCCTTCCCCCTGTTCAGCCCCCCATGCTGCCAGCCTGTCCCTCCTCCCACCTCTGCACCCCCCTCTCCATCCTCCTGCTCAGCCCCCCATGCTGCCAGCCTGTCCCTCCTCCCCACCTCTGCGCCCCCCCTCTCCTTCCCCCCTGCTCAGCCCCCCACGCTGCCAGCCTGTCCCTGCTCCCCGCTCTGCGCCCCCCTCTCCTTCCCCCTTCTCAGCCCCCCATGCTGCCAGCCTGGCCCTCCTCCCACCTCTGCACCCCCCTCTCCTTCCCCCTGCTCAGCCCCCAACGCTGCCAGCCTGTCCCTCCTCCCCGCTCTGCTCCCCCCTCTCCTTCCCCCTGCTCAGACCCCCATGCTGCCAGCCTGTCCCTCCTCCCACCTCTGCGCCCCCCTCTCCTTCCCCCTGCTCAGCCCCCCATGCTGCCAGCCTGTCCCTCCTCCCACCTCTGCACCCCCCTCTCCTTCCTCCTGCTCAGCCCCCCATGTGCCAGCCTGTCCCTGCTCCCACCTCTGCGCCCCCCTCCTTCCTCCCCCTGCTCAGCCCCCCACGCTGCCAGCCTGTCCCTCCTCCCCGCTCTGCGCCCCGCTCATCCTTCCCCCTGCTCAGCCCCCCATGCTGCCAGCCTGTCCCTCCTCCCACCTCTGCACCCCCCTCTCCTTCCCCCTGCTCAGCCCCCCACGCTGCCAGCCTGTCCTCCTCCCCGCTCTGTGTGCCCCCCTCTCCTTCCCCCTTCAGCCCCCCATGCTGCCAGCCTGTCCCTCCCCCCACCTCTGCGCGCCCCTCTGCGCCCCCCTGCTCAGCCCCCCATGCTGCCAGCCTGTCACTCCTTCCCGCTCTGTGCCCCCCTCTCCTTCCCCCTGCTCAGCCCCCATGCTGCAGCCTGTCCCTCCTCCCACCCCTGCGCCCCCCTCGCCTCCCCCCTGCTCACCCCCCCACGCTGCAAGCCTGTCCCTCCTTCCCGCTCTGCTCCCCCCTCTCGTTCCCCCTGCTCAGCCGCGCTTGCTGCCAGCCTGTCCCTCCTCCCACCTCTGCACCCCCTCTCCTTCCCCTCCCTGCTCAGCCCCCCACGCTGCCAGCCTGTCCCTGCTTCCCGCTCTGCACCCCACTCTCCTTCCCCCTGTTAGGCTGAATAAAAATATAGCAAACAAAACAGGTATGCCAGCCTGACTGAAGTCAGACTAACAGAGGTTTCTGCGTAATCCTGGAGTGGAAAACTACTGAGAAGCAGCATGTCTCACAAAGCGCTGCGAAAAAGCGAGATAAGTTAGGGGCTGCAGTCCTGGCATAGTACCAGGTGTGCTGTGCTAGGAACTGATTGTTTGAAGAACTGATAAGAAACCGCAGCCTCTCAGTGTCCTTACTGACTCCCTGGTTTAGTTTTCTGTTTGTTTTTAACTCCCCTACATTCCTAACTTTTGGTGCTTGTTAAGATCTTATTAACAATCCTTCCTGCTCTGCGCCCCCCTCTCCTTCCCCCTGCTCAGCCCCCCATGCTGCCAGCCTGTCCCTCCTTCCCGCTCTGCACCCCCCTCTCCTTCCCCCTGCTCAGCCCCCCATGCTGCCAGCCTGTCCCTCCTTCCCGCTCTGCACCCCCTCTCCTTCCCCCTGCTCAGCCCCCCATGCTGCCAGCCTGTCCCTCCTCCCACCTCTGCGCCCCCCTCTCCTTCCCCCTGGCTCAGCCCCCCACACTGCCAGCCTGTCCCTCCTTCCTGCTCTGCGCCCCCTCTCCTTCCCCCTGCTCAGCCCCCCATGCTGTTTTCCCCGGTGGCCCAGGACTTAGAAAGAGAGGTCAGGGACATGCCTGGCCTTGGGGTGATCCAGCCGTCCCACAGCCCCTGGGCCTCCCCAGTGGTGCTGGTCCCCAAGAAGGACGGGTCGATCCAGTTCTGTGTGGACTATCGAAAGCTCAATGCAATCACTGTATCGGATGCCTACCCCATGCCAAGGCCTGACGAGCTCCTGGACAAGCTGGGAGGCGCTCGGTACCATCACCACCATGGATCTTACCAAAGGCTACTGGCAAGTGCCGCTGGACGCAGATGCCAGGCTGAAATCAGCCTTTATCACCCCTCTGGGGCTCTAGGAGTTTCTGACCCTGCCCTTCGGCCTCAAGGGAGCGCCGGCCACCTTCCAGCGCCTGGTGGAATCAGCTACTGAGGGGGATGGAGAGTTTTGCTGTGGCGTATATTGACGACATCTTATTAACCAGCCAGACCTGGAGGACCACGTGTCCCAGGTTAGACGAGTGCTGGAACCGACTCCGGGAGGCTGGGCTAACCATAAAGGCTGAGAAGTGCAAGGTGGGGATGGCGGAAGTATCTTACCTGGGCCATCGGGTGGGGAGCGGCTGCCTAAAGCCAGAACCAGCCAAGGTGGAGGTGATCAGAGACTGGCCCGCTCCCCAGACCAAAAACCCTGGGTCCGGAGCATCCAGCCCCCCCGAAGAGCTGACCTGGGGCTCTCCTCCCTCCTCCCCAGGTGGAAACGCGGCCAGCCCCCCTTTCCTGGGAATGTTGCCCCTCATCCGATTGGGTCTTTACCCAGTCAACCCTCTGCGGGTTGGGTCTGCTCGGTCTGTCCCTGAGCTTGGGGCACTGGGCCCGTATGTGGCCTTGTTGGCCACAGTGATAGCAGCTCATGTCTCGTGGGTCCCCTCGAGGGGGTCGGGTGGACCTGACGCTGGATGTTCCCCTTTGGTGGGGGTTCTCCATAGGCCCTCGCTGGGAGGCCCCGTGCTGACTTTCTCTCTGCGTTGAGGCAGGCCTGCTCATTCGAGACGCCTCCCTGCTATCCCCTGCCCGACTGTCCACAAACTCCTCGGCCAGCCGGCCTGCATGCTGCGGGTTCTCCGGCTTCTGGTCCATCAACCACAGCCTCAGGTCCGACGGGCACTGCGCATACAGGTGCTCCAGTATGAACAGGTCAAGCAGGTCCTCTCTAGTTTGGGCCCCAGCTGTCCACTTGCGGGCGTACCCCTGCGCCCGGTTGACCAGTTGCAGGTATGTGACCTCCCGGGTCTTACGTTGACCCCGGAACCTCTTCCGTACATCTCCGGGATCAGCCCAAACTCGCGGAGCAGGGCCTCTTTGAACAGGTTGTAGTCCCCCCGCCTCCGCCCCTCTCATTCGGCTGTACACCTCCACGGCGGTGGAGTCCAGTAAGGGGGTGAGGAACGGGATCCTGTCTGCAGGGTCAACCCTGTGCAGCTCACAGGCGTTCTCAAAGGCCGTCAGGAAGGTGTCTATGTCCTCCCCCTCCTTATGCAGGGCCAGGAAGCTCTTATCAAAGCTCTTTGTAGGCTTGGGTCCCCCCTCACTCCCCGCAGCCGGGGCCTTACTGTTGTTCAGCTGGGCCAGTTCCAGCTCATGTTTACGTTGCTTCTCCTTCTCCTCCCGCTCCTGTCTCAGTTCTTGCCTCCTTAGCTTGAGCGCCTCCCTGTCATATCCAGCCAGCCGCCTCCGCTCCAGGGACAGGGAGCTCCACCGGGACGATCCCCTGCTGGCCACTGAGCCCTGGTAGTTGCTGGCTCCCCCTCCCCCTACGCCTAGGGGTGGGGGTCTCGGGACGCCCTCAGCGGCCGGCTGACCACTCCCAGTGGGGACAGACACTGGTGCCTGTGCTGCATCTGACGGGCTGCTTCCCTCAGAGACCCGGACCGGTTCATTGACGTGGTCTCTCTCCTCCAGCCGGGCAATCAGCTGGGCCTTGGTGAGCTTCCCACTGCGCAGCCCCCTCAGCTTGCACAGCTCCACCAGGTCACACTTGCGCTGCGTGGCATACATCTTCCTGCTGGCCACTCGCAGGCCGGGTGCTCGCTGCTCCCCACGGGTTCCAGGGGGACCCCTAGTGTGCCAGTCCTTGAGGTCACCACCTCTCTGCCAGGGTCGAGCTGCAGACTCCTCTGCCCCTGGGAGCCGCTCGCTGCAATCCCCCGGGGGGACCCTGTTACTGCAAAGTCCTTCTTCTCTGGCCACACTCTCCCAGGGGTGAATCGCCCCTTCGTTTTACTGCTCCCCAGTCACTTACTGCAGGAAGCGCCATCCACGGGGTGCAGACGATCCCACCGTTGACACCAGTTTGTCACGGGTTGTGAGGGAGTCCAGTCCGGCACCCCTCTTCCTGGGACTCACAGTGACTCTCAGCCAGACCCGTAAAACAGAAGGTTTATTGGACAACAGGAACACCGGATACAGCCCAGCTCATGTTCAGAGCCAGGACCCCTCAATCTGGCCTTCCTGGGGGGTTCAGGGTGCTTGGATCCCAGCCTAGGATCCCCTGAAAACCCACCACCCAGTTGCCCAACCGAAGACTGACTCCACCCTCTCCACTCAGCTCCTTTTCTTTTGTCCAGCTCCTGGGCCGAGGTGTCACCTCCCCTCCCCCAGGCCTAGCTCATGTTACAGTCTGAATACCTGCGTTTCACCTAAAATCCTCCCTGCTCTCCCCTCCTCCCTGCTCTCCCATCCCCCACATAGACAGTCCCTACTCCATCACAGGGGGCTGGCCGCGTACCACCTGCAAAGGAGAGGAGGGGGGCCCCAGGTCTGCTTCTCTGAGGGGCTGGAAGCTCCTCTGAGGGGTTTTTGGTTTACAGGGTGGGCACGAGGGCTGTCCCTGCGGAGCAAGTGCCTTGTTCCCCTGGAGGTGGATGGGAGAAAGGTCACTGGGTACTGGGACACGGGCGCAGAGGTGACGCTGGCCCGGCCCGGGGTGGTGGCCCCAGATCGGATGGTGCCCGACACCTACCTGACCCTGAGGGGTGTGGGCGGGACCCCATTCAAGGTGCCTGTGGCGAGGGTACACCTGAAGTGGGGGGCCAAGGAGGGCCCCAAGGACGTGGGGGTACACCCACATTTGCCCACAGAAGGTGTTAATGGGGGAGGACCTGGAGGTCTGGCCAAGCAACGCCCGGGGTGCCCTGGTCGTGACCCGTAGTCAGAGTAGGAAGGTACTCTGCCCGAGGCGCAGGACCCTAATCTGGTGGGGAGGGAACGACCAGAGACACAGCTCAGAGAGGCTGTGGCTCCAGACCCAGCCGGTGAGAGATGAGCAGGTCCCCATCCCTGTCCCAGCTGCCGAGTTCCAGGCCGAGTTGCAGAAGGATTCCTCCTTGTGGAAGCCCAGGGACCGGGCTAACCTCAGTGTGGTACAGACCATGAGGAGAGGTTGCAAGGAGAGGTTCCTGTGGGAGAAGGGGTTCCGGTACCGAGAATGGGCTCCCCCCGGAGAAGTGGAGTCATGGTGGGATCAGGTGACACTTCCCAGAAGTTTCACCACAAGCTGCTGTACCTGGCCCATGACATCCCTCTTGCAGGGCACCAGGGAATCCGACGCACCATGCAGAGGCTGCTACAGAACTTTTACTGGCCTGGGGTCTTTACCCATGTCCGACAGTACTGCCGATCCTGTGACCCCTGCCAGCGGGTGGGGAAGGCCCGGGACAAGGGGAAAGCAGCTTTTGGCCTTTGCCCATCATAGAAGAACCTTTCCAGAAGGTGGCCATGGACATAGGGGGACCTCCCAGCAAGGCGACACGGTCGGGAAAGAAATACATTCTGGTGGTAGTAGACTTCGCCACTCGCTACCCCAAGGCGGTGGCCTTGTCCTCTATCGAAGCAGACACCGTGGCAGATGCGCTGCTGACCATTTTCAGCCGGGTGGGGTTCCCCAAGGAAGTCTTAACGGACCAGGGGTCCAACTTCATGTCGGCCCTGCTCCAGTCCCTGTGGGAGAAATGTGGGTCCGGCACAACTGGGCCTCAGCGTATCACCCCCAGACCAACGGGCTGGTGGAGAGGTTCAACGGGACGCTAAAGATGATGCTAAAAACATTTATGAACCAGCACCCGCAGGACTGGGGCAAGTACTTACCTCACCTGCTGTTCGCGTACAGGGAGGTACCCCAGGAATCTACTGGGTTCCTCGCCTTTCGAACTGTTATATGGAAGGAGGGTGAGGGGGCCCCTGGACCTGACGAGAGACGAATGGGAGGGGAAGGCTGCTCCCGATGGAGAGTCAGTGATGAAGTATGTCCTGACCTTCCGGGAAAGACTTGCCGAGCTCATGGTCTGGCCAGGGAGAATCTGGCCAGAGCCCAGAGGAAGCAGAAGGTCTGGTACGACCGCACGGCGCGGGCCCGCACCTTCGCCACTGGGGATCAAGGTGATGGTTCTCATCCCCGTGAGAAAGAACAAACTCCAGGCTACCTGGGAAGGGCCCTTCAAGGTTATTAAGCAACTAAATGAGGTAAACTATGTGGTGGAGCTGTCGAACTGGGCGCACCACCGCCGGGTGTACCGTGTGAATATGATGAAGCCATACTATGACACGGGGAATGTGGTGTTGGCCATGTGTGGACACTGGGAGGAGCAGAAAGATGACCCTTTAGTGAATCTATTTCGAGGGACAAAAGTTGGTTCTCCCCTGGAGGCAATTCCCCTCTCTGATCAGCTGACTCCGGCCCAGCAAGCTGAAATCAGAGGGGTGCTGCATCTATACCGACAGCTGTTTTCCAACCAGCCTGGGCACACTAATTTGACCGTCCACCGGGTGGAGACTGGATCACACCCCCCTATAAGATGCTCCCCTTTTCGGGTCACCGGGAAAACTGCCCAGGACCTAGAGAGAGAGGTCAGGGACTATGCTGGCTTTGGGGGTGATCCAGCCGTCCGCCAGCCCCTGGGCTCCCCTGAGGTGCTGGTCCCCAAAAGGGATGGGTCGATCTGGTTCTGTGTGGACTATCGAAAGCTCAATGCCATCACTGGTATCTGATGCCTACCCCATGCCCAGGCCTGACGAGCTCCTAGACAAGCTGGGAGGCGCTCGGTACCTCACCACCATGGATCTTACAAAGGGCTACTGGCAAGTGCCGCTGGACGCAGATGCCAGGCTGAAATCGGCCTTTATCACCCCTCTGGGCTCTACGAGTTTCTGACCCTGCCCTTCGGCCTCAAGGGAGCGCCGGCCACCTTCCAGCGCCTGGTGGATCAGTCCCTGCGGGGGATGGAGAGTTTTGCCGTGGCGTATTATTGACGACATCTGCGTCTTTAGCCGGACCTGGGAGGACCACGTGTCCCAGGTTAAACAAGTGCTGGACCGACTCCAGAAGGCTGGGCTAACCATAAAGGCTGAGAAGTGCAAGGTGGGGATGGCTGAAGTATCTTACCTGGGCCATTGGGTGGGAGCGGCTGCCTAAAGCCAGAACCAGCCAAGGTGGAGGTAATCAGAGACTGGCCTGCTCCCCAAACCAAAGAGCAGGTCCAGGCCTTTATTGGGATGGCGGGGTACTATCGAAGTTTGTGCCCCACTTTAGCACCATAGCCGGCCCCGTCACTGAGCTGTACAAGAAGGGAAGCCAGACAAGGTGGTCTGGACCGAGCAGTGCCAGCAGGCTCTCCAGGCGCTGAAGGAGGCTCTGCCTCAGTGGCCCAGTTTTGGCAAACCCAGATTTTGACAAGCCCTTTATTGTGTTCACCGACGCCTCAGACACGGGGCTAGGGGACGGTGTTAGTGCAGGAGGATGAAAAGGGGGAGAGACACCCTATCGTGTACCTGAGCAAGAAGTTGCTACCCCGGGAGCAGAGCTAAACGCGGCCATCGAGAAGGAATGGCCTGGCCATGGTGTGGGCCCTTAAGAAACTGGAGCCATATCTCTCTGGGCGACACTTCACCGTGTACACCGACCACTCTCCCCTGACCTGGCTGCACCAGATATAAGGAGCCAATGCCAAGCTCCTGAGGTGGAGCCTGATCCTGCAGGACTATGACATGGATGTGGTCCATGTGAAGGGAAGTGCCAACCTGATAGAGGAAGCGTTTGTCCTGGAGAGGGGGCCCTGAACTTCCCCAGTTCACTGGGCAGAGTGACCCCGGCTCAGTTCAGTCTCGAAGGGGGGAGAGATGTGATGGAGCAGGGGCTGTCTGTAGTGGGGGTTGGGAGAGCCAGGACGGATTTTCGGGGAGGGACAGGACCAGAGCCTGTACCCTGAGCTAGGCAGGGGGGGCGGGGAGGTCAACACCTTTGCCCTGGGAGCGAGACAAAGGCAGAGAGCTGAGCGGAGAGGGGGAGTCAGTTTCGGTTTGGGGCTGGGTGGGGACAGTTCAGGGAATCCTAGGCTGGGATCCAAGCACCCTGAACCCCAGAAGGGCCAGATTGAGAGGTCCTGGCTCTGAGAACACAAGCTCTGCTGTAGCCTGTGCTCCTGTTGTTCAATAAACCTTCTGTTTTACTGGCTGGCTGAGAGTCACTGTGAGTCCCAGGCAGAGGGGTGCAGGGCCTGACTCCCCCACACTCCGTGACACCAGGGTGGGGACATGCTGACTGCTTCCAGGAGCTGTTTGAGGTAAGTGACAACCAGAGACTGACTCCCTCCCTTGCCCCTGCCCTCACCAGTCTCCTAACCCCTCAGTCCCAGCCTGGAGCACCCTCCTGCACCCCCCACCCCTCATCCCTCGCCCCACCCCAATCCCCTGTCCAAGCCTGGAGCCCGTTCCCACACCCTGAACTCATTTCTGGCTCCACCCCAGAGGCCACAACCCCAGGCAGAGCCCTCACCCCCTCCCATACCCAAACCCCCAATTTTGTGAGCATTCATGGCCCCATACAATTTCCATACCCAGATGTGGCCCTCGGGCCCAAAAATTTGCCCACCCCTGATCTAATCCCTAACCACAAACTGTACTCAAGGGTTCATTGGTGGAAAGGGGGATTAAAGGAAAACTACCATATAATGAAGAGAATTCTTTAATTGTTGAGGATTTATTATTACCAATGAAAATGAAATTAAACACGAAGTTACTCTGTAACGAAGAAGAGACTTAATTGTGTGATCACCTGAATTATACTGGAGAAATAAAACTTGTCTTGTTTTTCTTTTTGTTAGTAATATAGGAAATTGGGGCTAATCCTGAAAAGCTTCTGTGATTTAAACTTACCCCCCTTGGCCTAAAATGTCCGGCTGTAAAACCTCACTCCAAAGGCTGGGGTGGGGGAATGTGGGTGAGAAGTAGAGTAGAGGAGAAAACTGACCCAGGATTGATTTGAATGATTTGTATTTCAAATGGAACTTCTTTTGATTAGCTTCCAAGTCAATTTCTGCGTAGGTGTGTTAGCAAAAAGAAGAAGGTCAGAGAAAGTGTGGGCCCCTTACTGAATGGGGCAGGCAACCTAGTGACATGATGTGGATAAAGCTGAAGTGCTCAATGCTTTTTTTGCCTCGGTCTTCACAGACACGGGCAGCACAGTATGGGGCGGAGGTGAGCAGCCCTCAGTGGTGAAAGAACAGATTAAGGACTATTTAGAAAAGCTGGACATGACCAAGTTCTTGGTTCCAGATTTAATGCATCTGAGGGTCCGGAGGGAGTTGGCAGATGTGACTGCAGAGCCGGTGGTCATTATCTTTGAAAAATCGTGGCATCTGGGGGAGGTCTCGGATGATTGGAAAAAGGCAAATGTAAGCCTATATGTCTGCACTGTAATTTTATAGTCTTGGAGCCCAAGCCCATAAGCCTGAGTCAGCTGACCTGGGCTTTGCGACAGGTGCCCTGGTGTGTTAATCATAGTGTAGACATAACATTAGGCTACATCTACAGTGCAATGAAACACCCATGACTGGCCCGTGTCACATTAATCAGGGTCATGCGGCTTGGGCTGTAAAGTTTGCAGTGTCCGTGTCTCAGCTCAGGCTCAGTCCCCTGCTCCAGGAGCCCAGAAGGTTGGGAGGGGGTTTAGCAAGTGGAAATGGAAAAACCGCTGGGAGTATTACCCTGGACTCATGGCATTTCTCCATTGGTCTGTCTGCTCTGGGGCAGGGACAGAAACACATCCTGCTGCTTTCATTATTTCAAAGGGTGGTTTAGGATTTTCATTCTCAGACACAGTGCACAAAGCAGGACTCAATCCTGGGCGTAAACTAAATGAGCTGCCCACAGATTCTGGCAGCCACAATGAGCCATTTGGTGTGAGAGCCCAGACCTGCCCCTGTCCCAGAGGGAGGGGGTCATCTGAGAGGGGACTGGACCACTGACCTATCAGCTCTTAACTCCCAAACTTTCAGTAACTCTATTAGTGCATGTGAGTGTAATTTAAACCATACTGGACTGGACCATCTAGCTCTCTGTTTTGTCCTCTGACAGTAGCCAATACCAGGTGCTCCAAGAGGCTACTTAATGAAGGCACCACTTTGGGAGTATGAACCCAGGATCTCCTGTTTATCCAAAAACATGGTGGCTTTAAGCCAGCTAAGCCATGGTAGGCCTTGCCTATGGCTAAAGGACACTGTACTGCCCACACCTGACTCCCTGCCATCCCACCACCTAGGGCCTGAACCATAGCTTTCCTTGTGTTTTGGATTCTGCCTAAAGGCAGAGGAGCAGGTAGAGGTTTTCCTTGCAAAGCTGTAGTGGTGAGTGAATCTTTGGCAGGTCTGACAACTACAAAAGTCTGTATTCAGCAATAATTATATTAGCTCAGGTGTGTGAAAAAAACACTACATTTCCCTCGGTTGGCAGTTTTGGTGGCGTGGTGCATCAACACGGCAATGCCATGTCTGGTAGACAAAACTGCCCCTGATTTTGGCGACAAAAATAAAACCCACACCTCAACAAAGAAGCCTAAATCCTTTATGCAGTCAAACTTAAAGCAACAAAAGTGTCAGTGTAGATGCCTTGCTGTTCCTTTGTATCAACCATAACACTGGCCTCCGCCAGTTTAATCCACATCAATGCCCTAGCCGTCGAACTCGCCTGCCCAGCATTCGCTGCTAACAGAGGCTGGGGCCCCTCCCCTGTTCAATCGCGCAAAGGGGAAGTTCAGACAGTCTGAGGCCGCTAGCTCTGCTCCGGCAGCCAGTGAGCAAACATCCACCTTGCCGTGGAATGCTGCTCTCTCCGGCCCTCTGCGAACACAGAGCAGGGGGCGGAATCTTCCTCCTTACATTGGGGAGAGATACCGCCAGCCGTGCCAAACTGTGACTGTCCCCATTAATGAAACCCCTTCCCTCCAATGGAGTGCTCTTACCATTCTAAACAGGGCGACGGCTGTTTAACTAGTAAAATCACTAAAATGGAGGAGAAAACTCGAAAAGAGGTTCCTGCTCGGTGCTCTACGTCCAGTGAACCCGAATACTCTCTCAGTCCTCATAAGAGACAGGACCTGAGGAAGGATACTTGCTGGTAGCAAAGCCACAGGGGTCTCTAGAGGTCTCCCTGGCCCCATCGCCCCTGTCCTGCCTGGCTGAAAGTCAGCATCTCTCTTGTGTGAGGTCACCCACCCTCCCACCACGCTGCCATTGACCCAATAGTCCGGAGGTCCTGCAAAAAGGCCTTTGTATGATGTCACAGAGCCACACCCCTCCCTTGCTGTGCCAATGTCTTGCCCCTGGCCATAGCACTTTGGAGGATTGAGAGTCTACTCCTGGGGGATCACCCCACTCAAGGAGGGCGTTCGTTTATTTTTAATTATTCTTAGCAGCAAGCCGGCATAGACAGGGAAACATCAGAACCACTGCTCCCCCAAAGCTACACTCAGTTTATTCAGAAATGACCGACTTTATGGCCAGAAGAGACCATTAGAGCATCTAAACTGACCCCCTGCATATCACAGGAGGGCCTCCTGTAGGACACAAGAGCTACTTTTGGGGCAAACACATTCCATAAATGAGCATCTAGTCTTCATTGACTGACATCAGGAGTGGGGTGAGAGGGATAGCTCAGTGTTTTGAGAGCATTGAGGCAAGCTAAACCCAGGGTTTGAGCTCAATCCTTGAGGGGCTGCTTAAGGGATCAGGGGCTAAAATTGGTCCCTGCTAGTGAGAAGGCAGGGGGCTGAACGCAATGACCTTCTCAAGGTCCCCTTCAGTTCTGGAAGATTGAATATATCTCCAAATTATTTACCTTTAGTGCAGATGGAGAAACCACACACTTTTCTTGGTAGCTTGTTCCCATGTAGAATCATCCTTACATGAGTTGAATATTTGTGCCTTAGTTGTAATATTAATATGTCTCTTTCTTTTCACCTTCCAGCCATTGGGTCTATGTTAGGTCTTTCTCTGCATCGGATTCAAGAGCCCTTTAATACCCAATCTTTTCTCTCCATGTAAGACAACGAACGCATTCAACACTTCAGTGAAGTCACCTTAATCTAATCTTTCATTTGATTAAGCTGGGACAGGATGAGCTCTTTCAATAGCTCCCTAGAAGCCATTTTATCTCCAGCACCTCAGAACATTTTGGTGGCTTTTTTTCTGCTCACGCTCCAAATTTCACACAATCTCTCTTATCAAATGAGGACCAACCAAAACTTGGAGGCTATCCCAATATCAGTGTCACTAGCGTTTGTTCCTCACTTTGAACTTTAGCTAGTCCACAACATGGGGACCAGCAATGGACACCTCTAAAACTAAAATCCTAGTTTAGCATCTGGTAAAGCTGCCACCACACCAAGTTTCTTACAGTGTCTGGCACACTCCCTGTTCCCACCAAACTATTCCCTGGGGAAACACAGATCCAAACTCCATGAAATCTTAACACAAAGAGGAATTATCCCCTATTCCCCCTTCCCTTATTACCCCTGAAAATCCAAACAAGGGAAGAAATCAATCAAGTTCTAAAAAGAAAAGGATTTTATTAAAAAGAAAGTAAGTAAGTAAGTACACTTACTCTGTAACACCTAGGAAGAAAAGATATAACAGAGGTTCTCTACTTCTTATAAACCTGGAGAGGCTTCCTCCCTCCCCCCCCCCCCGCCTTTCCCACGAATAATTCAAAGTAACAGCAAAACAGAAATAAAGAATAATTTTCTTCAGCACAACCTACAATTGCAAATGTAGAAAATTAAATTAATAAGACTAAACTTCCTTTATAATACTCACTATACTGAATAATGAAGATAATTACTTCAGGAAAACTTGGAGATATGTCTCTGGCCTCTCTTACAGATCCTAAAAGACAAACAAAGACCCAACAATGGAACACAGACAAAGACTTTCCCATCCACATAGAATTGAAATGTAACTTGTCCCTGTGGTTTGTCCTCCTGGTCATATGTGCTCATTCATTTACTGAGCTTGTTAACCCTTTACAGGTAAAAAGAGACCTTAACTCTAATCTATCTTGTTATATGACATGTCCCCCCAAATCGCAGACAGTGGGGGACGCCCACTCTGGCGATGATTTCTATCCGCAGAACTTTAAAAAAAAACAGATTAATAAAACACATAAGCGAAGTGCACAGCTCCTTGATCTGTTGCCCGCTGTAGAACAGTTCAGGGTTTTGGAGAGGTTTACCTCCTTCCACCACCACCATAAACTTTTTTCTTCGTAGTAGACACCTTCAGAGCCTCTCAGCGTCATCTGCTCCCTGGTCTGTAAACTGACAAAACCTGTAAGTCTCTGGAATTAAAAAGGGCTTTAGATAAGTTAACATGGATACACCTTAGGCTTTAAGGAGGAATTAGGAAATGCTATCGAGTTAGTTAACAGCACCAGGTCGCATCCTGGAACCGTGAATGGTTCCTCTCCCATAGACGCTTCACATCTTATGGGCCTGTATGTTGCCTTACAAGCACCATAACCTTTCTACCTACTTTGAACGAACGCTCTCTGGAATGTCTATCATACCAGTCCTTTTCTGCACTGCTTGATCATCGCTTTAGGTTTCAATATAACCAAGTGCTTAAAGAATGTCGTGGAGGTTTGCTTTGTAGGTTGCTTACAAAATCCAGAATGTGAGTTTTTCCTGAGAAGAAGGTGTAATACACCTCCCATTGCAAGATTCATCAACAACTGGTAATGGCCCCTTAACCTCGTTGCCAAACCACAATCTCGAATGTGAGAAAGACCCTACACTGTGCTGTGGTACAGCCCTGTAGATCAAATAAGCAACTGCTGACACCACACTAGATCCCCAATCAGTGGAGTGTTCATTTACGAATTTACGGATACATTTGGCCCCCAAAAAGTTTCTTCCATTAAACCTCTCCACCAGGCCATTTGGTTTGTGGTTGGTGGTACGGTGGCTGGTCTGCAACCAAGTGATACCACCCCACTGAGCTTCCACACATGTCTCTTCATGGTCCCTGAACAGGAAATTTGTTCCAGCATCCTGTAAGAATTGTCAGTAGTCCAAACCTACCCTGGCAAAAATGTCAGTTAAGCTCCTGGCACACAGTTTTTCTAGCGTCCCTGGTGTTGCTTAGCAGCTACTGCTCTCGGCCATCTGGTAGCAAAGTCCAACACGTAATGTCATTATGTACTGCTTTCCCACTGGGGATCTTCTTTGTGAAAGGACCCATAATATCCACAGCAACTGCCTGAAAGAAGGGACCCTCAATTATGGGGAGTGTGCTGGAGAGGGGCCTTGACCTGGTCTTGGGGTCTTTTCCTACCCTTTATGGCAAACCTCACAAGACCGCACAAAATTGGCAACGTACCAATAGGCCCATACCCCTCCCAGTGGAAGGAACTTCCCCAACCTTTCCTTGTGTTCTTGTTCAACCCCCAGAATGACCACTGCGGAGGATGATCATGGGGACCCAGCTTACAGAAGCTTTTCTCCCAGTACTTAGTTTGGTGACTACCAACTGTTTTTCGAGGATGCCAAGCTCTCCCTGGTGTCCACCCGAAAGAATCACCTTATAATCAAAGTCCTTGTTCTACAACAAACTGGGATCGGTTAGAAGAGCTGAGAGGCAGTGGGATTTGCTCCGTTCCGCCGCCCGAATGAGCTTTCTTAGGGCTTGTCATCGGCTTCCTGCTCAGTCTGGGAAATGTTCCCATTGAGGCTGGAGACACTAGTTCCTCCTTAGACTGTGGACTTGGGCATGGTCCCTCTGGAAGCGATGTAGGTGATGAGGTTGGTTTCCGTTGACTGTGAAACCGCTCTCCGCTGTTGTGGCCCTAGGTATATCTTTCATCGTCTCCTGGCTGAGTCTCTTGGGGTAGATGTCAAAGTTACGGACTCCAGGACTCAAGTCACAGTTTGTCAGACCACTCTGTTTTATTAGCACAGCGCACTGCTAATAACACCCAGATCAAAGTGAGCACCACTGCAAGACACAACACTATCCCCATATTTATGACAGATCAAAGGATGAGAGAACATAACAAGATAACAAAGGAAGCAGAATCAGATAAGATTTGCATCCTGAGGGCTAGTCATGCACATCTAATTTCCTCTTACTAAGCTATTACCCATTCTTTCCTGTTAATGATATTCTCACCATTAGCGCAACCATTGTTTAAGCCAAATGTTTCTTTTCCTGGCACCTGTATTTCAACATTTCTATATTTCTTCTTAAAGGTACATAACACAACATTTCTATTAATACCAGTTCTTATTTTTACAATATAATTAATTCTACTTTTCACAATCCCACACTTTTATGGTTCAAGCTCACACCATGACCACAATTTTTACTGGGGTTCCACATATTAACCCGTCACTTCTTTATCTCTATTGTTCATCAGAGCAATATTCAAAATTATCATATTAGCACTCTGTTCTGGGACAGTCACCTGAGTGGCATGCCTGAACACAATTTTGGGTACAACATGATACTAACTGAAAACATAACAAAAAATATTAGGATTCCAAACAGGATAGTCCAGGGCTCCCTGAAAACAACCCGTTTTCTATTCCAGAGAGAAATTGAACAGGTTACCTTAGCCACTTCCCGATAAAAAACTTGGACACTCTTATCATGTGGAAGGATATGCGATTTGTTCTAAAGAAGTGGCTAGCATGATCTATTACCCATCATTGGTATCGTCAGTTGTAACAAACACACAAACAACACTTTACTTCCCATAGTGAGGTAGCACAGGATCCCTGCCTTATGGATTCGGCCGCCAGCACTATTTAACATCATTCCTGACGGTTTTGTGAGAGCCACCAGTTAGACCAACCCTTTTCCTTTGAGTCCAGCGGCTCTTAAACTCTTCTTCAGTTTTATTTGCCATATAATTTAACTACTATCTTTTAAAAAACAACCTCAGGACGCCTATGTTTGGCCTGTCTGTATTACTGAAACTCCCCCCAAGTGGGTTAAAATTAACTGCCAATAGTCCCTCTTCCCAGGTGTCATTACTGTTCCATATTCTGTCCTAAACGGACAAAGGTCCTCCACGGGTCTGGGAATTGAGTGGGATAGCCCAGGACACACCCAGGAACATCAGTTTAGAGAGTGGCCTGGAGATGAGGCCTGCAGTCCCAGCATTTAGAAATAATAAGCGGTCTGAGCAATCCACACTTGCTGCTGTGATAAAAGAATTGTCATGTGTGGACTCCTCAAGACCATTCACTACACCAACAGCCCGAGGAACCCATGGCACCAACCAGAGGTGCATGTTGGAGGCAGGGCCCTTACTGGTTCTGACAACTTCAACTGAGGGAACAGTTAGATCACAGTTTTATGTTCCACCAGAGTCAGCAGGCGCTAGGCTCACTACTGCTTTTTCTTGGGCCTTGCTTTAGGTAGTCGTCTGCTTCTGGCAACCCTTACGAGAACGTAGATTGTAAGGTATTGCAGGCTGTTCCTCTACGTCATCTTCTGGAGTCAAAATTGATTCTGCGTGGTCCTGAGGTGATGATTGGTTCGCTGGGGGTGGTGCATTCTTACACGGCAAAGCATGTATCCATGCTGCGGATGCCAGACAGTTTAACAGCCGTGGGTAGTAAGCAGTGCCTGATGATTCTTTGATGCTCTTTAAGTCTTTTTGCTTCTTTCCTTGACTCTGGCCTTCACACCTTATCTTTTCCTGATGCATACATTCCTCATTCACACAAACAGATTGAGAATACAAACAGCAGTATTTTATATCGAGCAAAAAGGCATTGCAAATTAAACCTTGCTAAGTTTTACAATTAATAACCAAGACAATTTACATTGAGACCCTGGCCTTCAATGTTTCTCTAATTTACTTAACATAGACACAATAGAGAATCCTGTCTTTTACTACCTAAATCTTAAAACAAAGAGTTAGAGGGGCCCAATTTGTAATGCATATGGGAAAACAGAATCTTATAGTCCCAGAGGGTCATTTCTTTCTGCTATTCAAAAAGGGTGGCTAGCAGGATGAAATCAAATTATACATTATAAAGTCCAGCTACACATATCCCCTTTCGACACTAAGATTATTAATCACCAGTGTCACTTATTTAGTCCACATAATAGAAAATACTGGGAGGTGATTTGGGTCTGTGGCTCTAGCTTTGCATACATTTGTTTTATCCACCAGCACATTTTAAACATTTCAATTAAACACATACAATTTAAAACCAAAAACAATTAGGGGTAGTAACATTAGTGTGCCAGTAGTTGTGGGAGACCATCCAGAAAATGTTATACCAATGGTAAGCTGTTATGTCTTTCTGCAGTGGCAATTCTTAACATGTCCCATTTGCGTGTATAATATGAATGGTTCTGTTTCCACATTGTTTTGTTTGTTTGTTTGTTTTTGGGAACTATGTTACTTTTTACCTTTTTAAACAGATGATTGGTAACTGTTTGCCATTCAATGCCAAGACTGATAGAGAACTCAGCTAAATCAGTGCTTACAGTAAGCTGAGACTTTTTGGTTGTGGCAAATAGTAAATGTGATTATTGGTAAACACAGTACTTACATTATATGTACATTTGTCTACTGGTGGGTTGCTAACACTTTTATCCTTTTAAAACACTTCTCTCAATAATTAACACACACATTGCCCGTTATACAGTACTTTGGTCTAATTATTAATGTTTATCCCACATACAGGATCCTAGTGAGATGTCTTTACTACAGGGCTTTGGAGCAACAGGCAGGTAAGCAGACCCACTTTGGAGGAGTCCACTTGGTACAACCTTAGTGTCCA
>NW_025423094.1:0-36713 GCF_020497125.1 Mauremys mutica
ACAGGGACGGCTGTTTTCTAGTAAAATCACTAAAAGGGAAGGAGAAAACTCGAAAGAGGTTCCTCCTGGCGTTCACGTCAGTGAACCCGAATACTCTCTCAGTCCTCAAAGAGAGACCTGGAGAAGGAGACTTGCTGAAGCAAAGCCACAGGGGTCTCTGAGGTTTCCCTGGCCCCTCGCCCCTGTCCTGCCTGGCTGATGTCAGCATCTCTCTGTGAGGTCACCACCTCCCCACCACCTTTGACCAATAGTCTGAGGTCCTGCAAAAAGCCTTTGTGATGTCACTGCCACACCCCTCCCTTGCTGTGCTAATGTCCTGCCCCTGGCCAGGCACTGTGGAGGTTTGAGCTACTCCCTGTGGATCACCCCACTCAAGGAGTGTTCGTTCTAGGAAGCAAGTCGGCTAGACAGGAAAACATCAGATGGTGCTCCCAATGCTACACTCAGTTTTTCAGAAATTAGTCCACTTTATGGCCAGAAGAGACCATTAGAGCATCTAATCTGACCCCCTGCATATCACAGGCCTCCTGTATGACACAAGAGCTACTTTTGGGGCGAACACATTCCAGAAAGGCAGCTAGTCTTCATTAAATGACATCAGGAGATGGCAAATCCACCACTTTCCTTGGTAGCTTGTTCCTGTGGTGAATCATCCTCGCTGTGGAATATTTGCATCTTATTTGTAATATGAATTTGTCTTTTTTCACCTTCCAGCCACTGGGTCTTGTTATGGCTTTCTCTGCTAGATTCAAGAGCCCTTTCATACCCAATCTTTTCTCTCCATTAAGGCCCATCAATGCTTCAATGAAGTCACATTTCAATCTTCTTTTGATAAGCTAAAAAGGTTGAGCTCGTTCAATAGCTCACTGGAAGGCATTTTTCTCCAGCCCTCAGAACATTTGGTGGCTCTTTGGTCATCAGGTTCCTGAACTGCAGCTGGATGTGGCTCTTATTCTTCTGCACAGCATAGCTCCTGGTGAAGAGGGATCTGCAAATGCACATTCATATGATACCTTTGTTTAATTGATGAAAACATAAATTGACACTTTGAGGATTGGAACTGATTTCAGCTGATGGACAGCTTTGCTAGGTTTTTATGCATTTGGACAGTGAAATGTTGAGTGTTTACATCCATATCAAGCACCCCTGTATAGTGGAGCTCCTGAACATAATGGAGAATGGAAATGAAAATGTTTTCCTTTTTTTTAAAAAAAGAAAGAAGGTTATAAGAGGGCACTTGGGCTTGAATCAAGGATCACTTGATTTGTAATTAAGCACTCTACCACTGAGCTATACCCCCATGACCACAGGAGCAGGAACTCATCAGCTCCAGGACTTTGAAGGACAGACCCAGCTTCTTCAAGCTCCTTTGCCATTCCCAGACCACAGGTGGTTTTAAAAAAGGGGTTTGATTAAACTTCTTAAATGTGGTAAACACCACAGCTTGCGCACCCACCGATATAGCTTCTCCCACTGACATAGCTGCCACCTCTTGGGGAAGTGGATTAACTACACCCACAGGAAAACTCTTCCCCTTTAACATAGAGCAGTGGTTCTCAAAATGTGAGCCAGGACCCCAAAGTGGGTCATAACCCTGTTTTAATGGGGGTTGCCAGGGCTGGCATTAGACTTGTTTGGGCCTGGGGCTGAAGCCAAAAGTCTGAGCCCCACCACCCAGGGCTGAATCCCTCAAGCTCTCGTTTTGCCCTCCCGCAACTGGCTAAGAGGGCACAGTGTAAAATGTTTGGGGACCACTGTTTTAGGATGACATTCTCAATCACTTCTATGAAGTCCAATAAAAGCTATTCTTCACCCACCTACACCTCCATCAGGACCGACTAGGTATGTTCTGCTGCCCTTCACTCATGTAGGAAGGATAATAACATTTCATTCCACTCAATCCTAAAGTGATTTGTAACCAGCCAAAACTGGTCATTTTGGGAAAGTGGCCCCATCATGCTGCATACCTAGGCAGAGTAGGTTTGTCTATGCAAACACCGTCTGTTCCTGAAATCTTTCCCCCAGCTCCTCACTAGATGTGAGGGGGGAGCTCATTCAGCCCCTGCTTCCACTTAGTGTTTAAAAATGCCTTATTGTCCCTGTCTCTGCTGACCTTAGATTTCTCCTCCTCTCCTTTTTTTTTTACAATTCTGATGAGGTGGCTGAGTGGTTAAGGTGATGGACTGCTAGTCCATTGTGCTCTGCACGCATGGGTTTGAATCCCATTCTCACCAGGTGCTTTTAGTTTTCACCCATCCTTTACAGACAACCTTCTCCCCCTTTGGTACAATGACAGATCAAACAATGGTGCTTCTTGCAAACAAAAACCTTCTCAGAAACACAGAACTCCCTTGCTTTAAATAAAATGTCTAAAACCCAGATTTCTAAAAAAAAAATAATTCTCTTGTCCCGTATTTCTTAGTTTTTATCTCAAAAGGGAACATCCTCATCTTGTCCCCCAAACACCCTGGGACCTACCCAAATTATTAAAATATCCTGAACCCAAGCAAGGCCAGAGCAGTGAACCAGAGCTAGTGTCTAGACCAAGCTGTTCTGAAGGAGGCAACTCAAACATTTTCTCCCTGCTTCCCTTGGTAAGGTCTGACTGAGAAAACAAAATTCCCCAGACTGAAAATTTTCTGCTGAAACACCCATACTAGTCTGTTTTGATATGAATATATTATTATTATTATTCTCTTCTGATTTATCTCAGTTCAGTGTTTGCCGTCCAGATGTGTTTACAGGTATTGAGTTGTGGGGGAGAGAGAGGCCAATTCATATTGTCTCTACCCTCCTTTCATAGTTTCTTCCAACTTGTTAGGAAGCTCCTTTGCTACCATGTGAGTCAAGCAGTGTCCATTGTCTCCGTGCTATCTCGAAGAAGCCTGCATTGTACACGGTTCCTGGGATAGTCTTTGGGAGTGTGGATCCCTTCAATGGGCCAGCAGCGAGTCTGGCTCCTCCCTTGTCGCACCTGAAAGGCTGGTGGGGGGCATTTCCCAACCTCATAACATATCTCAGTAACACACACAGAGCAAAACTTCATAACTTCCCAACCAATGTGAGCACACACAATCCAACATGATATTAATGTTCAACAGAGCAAGACTTTTGAAATGATACCTCACCAGGCAGACTTTGTACAAACCATGCCATCATTATATGAGAGTGGTGAATATGGGGCTTGCATGGGTGCTGCTTTGAGCACAGCGTGCCACACCTGGCCTTACATTGCAATGGAGACGTACCCTTAGAGTCCATCTCTCCTGGGATAAAGATGGCAGCAGGGCTGGCCTGGGTCATCTGACGTGGGCTCATGGAGCTAAAGCTGAGGGGCTAAAAACTGTGGTGAAGATATTTGTGTTCACGCTGAAGCCTGAGTTCAGAAACCCTCATGGGGCCTCAGAAGTTGGGCTCAAGCCCATATGTCTGCACTGTAATTTTATAGAGGTTGGGAGGGAGTTTAGCAAGTGGAAATGGTAAAACCGCATCGAGGGGAGTGGACCACTGACCTATCCGCTCTTAACACCCAAACTTTCAGTAACTCTATTATCAGTGCCTGCGAGTGTAATTTAAACCATAGGTCCATCTAGCTCTGAATCTTGTCTTCTGACAGTAGCCAATACCAGATGCCCCAAAAACCACTACCCACAGCACCACTGGGAGCTGAACCCAGAATCTCCTGTTTACAGGACAGGTGTTTTAATTAGCTAAGCCACAATGCTTGTTGTTATTTAAAACATTGTGTTTGCCCACACCTGAATCTCTGCCAATCCACACTGGGCCCTGACAAGTGTTGCTCGTGTTTGGATTCTGTAAAGCAGAGGAGCAGGTGAAGTTTTGCTCCCAAGGTGTGTGTGTGATTCTTTGGACAGGTCTGCACTACGAAATTAGATTGGAGTAATTACATTACTTAGGCTGACAATGCAGTTATATCAACCTAATCCCGGTGTACATAGCAACTCAGCTGTCAGAACTTTCTGGAGCTATGAAAGGGGAGGGGCGCAACCTCTGTAGCAGGAATGCAGGGCAGGCGAGGTCACGGCAGGCATGGTGGGATACTGGTGGAGGCCCGTTATGGTGATATAATGACCAGCAGCATTTACACTGACAATTTGTCACTTTAAGTTTGCTGAACAAAGCTCTAGGCCTCTCGTCAAGGTGGTTTTATTTTGTCACCAAAACAGGGCAGTTTTGTCACCAGACATGGCATTGCAGTGTGTGCACCAGCTACAAGCTGCCGACCGAGGGAGCGTTGTGTGTTTTTCACACACCTGAGCAATATAATGATGCTGTAATAACTTTGTAGTGCAGACCTGGCCAAAGATTCAGTCACACACACAAACACACACAGCTTGCAAGGAAAATGTCACCTGCTCCTCTGCTTTGCAGAATCCAAACACAAGCAAAGCTTTTCAGGCCCCAGTGGGGATGGCAGGGAGTCAGGTGTGGGCAGACACTGTATTTTAGCCACCCACAGGCACTATGGCTTAGCTGGCTAAAGCACCTGCTTTGTAAACAGGAAATGCTGGGTTCAGCTCCTCGTGGTGCCTTGTTGAGTAACTATTGGGGTACCTGGTATTGGCTATTGTGGGAGGACAAAACACAGAGCTAGATGGGCCTTTGGTTCAGCCCAGTATGGCTGTTTAAATTATACTCACAGGCACTGATAACAGAATTACTGAAATTTTGAGAGTTAAGAGCTGATAGGTCAGTGTTCCAGCCTGTCACAGATGACCCCCCCCCCCTCTGGTACAGGAGCAGGTCTGAGCTCTCACACCAAATGGCTCATTGTGGCTGCCAGAACCTGTGGGCAGCTCATCTAGTTTGCACTGAGGGTTGAGTTCTGCTTTGTGCACCGTGTGCGAGAATGAAAATCCTAGACTGCCCTTTGAAATAACGAAAACAGCAGGAAGCGTTATTGTCCCTGCCCCAAAGCAGACAGACCAATGGAGAAATGCCATTGAGTCCAGGGTAATACTCCACTGCCATTTTACCTTTTTCACTTGCTAAACTCCCTCCCAACCTTGAGGGCTCCCAGAGCTTGAGCTTGAGCCGAGATGTCTACACTGCAAATTTACCACCCCATGGCCCTAGCCTGGGAGCCTGCACTGGCACGGGACAGGTGTGGGTGTTTCATTGCAGTGTGGACATAGCCCAGCATTATGTCTACACTGCCATTAACACACCCAAGCCACTATTCTCAAACCCTGGGTCAGTTGATTCAGGCTTGTGGGGCTTGTGCTGCAGGGTTATAAAATTACAGTGTAGACACTTGGGCTTCAGTCCAGCCTCCAAGACCCCATGAGGGGTGAGGGTCTCCGAGCCTGGGCTCCAGTCTGAGCCCCAGGAGCCCAAATCAGATCATCCAGGCCAGCCGGGCCAGTGGGATTTTATCACAGTATAGATGCCCTCTCAGGGTATGTCTACACTGCAATGTAAGCCCAGGGTTAGCAGAAGTCATGTCAGCAGCCCCAACACATAAACATAAACAATGAGGGAAAGACCCACCCCCAAATACGCTGGGCAGTGTCCTTCTCCCTACGGTTCGTAAGTCCGGCAACCAAAAGTCCTTTAACATGAGCCATCCCCTCTCTGCACCCCACTCACAGCTGTTGTCCTTAGTCAGTGCAAGCCCAGAGGTGCCTCTGTACAGTTCACCTGCCATCCTGGGTGGAAAAGGGGGAAAATAAGAAGGCACCGTACTCACTATGTTGTTTAGGGACTCACTCATCCCTCCACTGCCACTCTGTGTTAGGGTTGGTCTAACACCTAAATTTTAGTATTAGGACCCAGGACACAACCCCCTTGGCTTTGGAACCCCTATCCCCTGCCTAGCAAGTGCTATTGAATTGAGGGTGAGTCCCTCCATCAGGGTGTGCCAAGCCCAGTTCTGCTGCCCTCGAGTCACACAACAAGGATAACAACCCTTTATTTTACTCCTGCCCCTGTAACATGGAGACTGGGAATCCAACACCAGCCACAAGTGATCATTTCGGCAAGCAACCCAACCTATTTCCAACATACTGTAAAATCCACATGCAGACTCATACACGAAACCTTGCAAGAAAATCTTCCTGAGGGGGTCTGAAGCACCTGTTGCTGGAGGGAAGGAGGGAGCCGTGGGCTGGGATTGAGGAGCAGCGTGAGGAGGTGGGGCCTGTGGGTTGGGATTGAGGGGCACTGGGAATAGGAGGGGCCTGTGGGTTGGGACTGAGGGGCACTGGGAATGGGGGGGCCTGTGGGTTGGGATTGAGGGGCACTGGGAATAGGAGGGGGCTGTGGGTTGGGACAGAGGAGAAGGGTGAAGAGGAGCAGGCTCTGGTTGGGAGTGAGGAGCAGTGAGCATAGGAGGGACTGAGGGTTGGGTCTGAGGGGCACTGGGAAAAGAGGGGACATGGGTTTAGGCTGAAGAGCATCCTCATTTGGGGATCCAGCAGGAAAGGGGAAGGCAGCAGGTGATTCTAATTCCTTAGGGATATTCTGTGTCTTTGTCTGTGTGTGTCTGTGCAGGGAAGGAACATGCTCTATGCCCAGAGGCCTTTATTCCTCCAGGCTGCAAGGACAGAGGGGCTGTCAGGAAGTTGCCCCTTCAAACCCACACACAAAAAGGCCCTTCTGAGGAAAGGGAAAATCCTGAAGGGAAAAAGTAACATCAAAGAGGACTCCATAAAGATAGTTTAAGATCTTGGTGAGTAGTTTATCATCTGACCAGAGACTTGAACCCTGGGCCCTCAGATTAAAAGTCTGATGTTCTGCCAACTGAGCTAGCCAAGCTCACAAACAAAGCATGAAAGTTGGTGCAGAGGAGAAACTAGTCAATAAAACAAGAGTGGGAAACAATAGGGGAAACCTGCTGCTCTCTCTGGCCTGGTCAACACTATGAGTTTATATCAAATTTAGCAGCGTTAAATCCATTAACCCTGCACCCGTCCACACAACGAAGCCCTTTATATCGATATAAAGGTCTCTTAATACCGATATCTGTACTCCTCCCTGATGAGGGGAGTAGTGCTGAAATCAATATTGCCATGTTGGATTCGGGTTATTGTGGCCGCAATTCAATGGTATTGGCCTCCAGGCGCCATCCCAGAGTGCACCATTGTGACTGCTCTGGACAGCAATCTGAACTCGGATGCACTGGCCAGGTTGACAGGAAAAGCCCCGCGAGCTTTTGAATTTCATTTCCTGTTTGCCCAGCGTGGAGCGCCGATCAGCACAGAGGACCATGAAGTCCCAGAATCAAAAAAGAGCTCCAGCATGGACCGTACGGGAGATACTGAAGCTGATCTCTGTATGGGGCGATGAATCTGTTCTATCAGAACTCCGTTCCAAAAGACGAAATGCCAAAACATTTGAAAAAATCTCCAAGGCCATGATGGACAGAGGCCACAACAGGGACTCAACACAGTGCTGAATCTTAAGGAGCTGAGACAAGCGTACCAGAGAGCCAAAGAATGAAATGGATGTTCATGTTGGGAGGGGCGACTGACGTCTGTAGCTATCCCACAGTTCCTGCACTCTCCGAAAACCATTTGAATTCTTGGCTGAGTTCCCAAAGCCTGAAGGGTCAAAAATATTGTCGCAGTTGGTTCAGGGTATATATTGTCCCCCTCCCTCCCCATGAAAGCAAAGGGAAAAAAATCATTTCTCGCCTTTTTTTCAATGTCACCGTATGTCTACTGCATGCTGCTGGCACATGTGGTGCTGCAGCGCTACACAGCATCATCCCCTTCCCTTCCCTTCCCTTGCAGACAGCAGACGGTACAGTAGGACTGGTATTTGTCATCGTCATCCCGTGAGTGCTCCTGGCTGGCCTCGGTGAGGTCGGCCAGGGGTGGCTGGGCAAAAATGGGAATGACTCCCAGGTCATTCTCTTCTTTAAGCTTTGTCTAATGGAGATTCAGTCATGCCTGGAATATCATAGCAGCTGGAGGCTGCCCTCCCCTCCCCCCTTTGAGCTCTACTTGCAGAGGCAATAAAGTCAGTGTTGTTTCAAATTCATGCATTCTTTATTACTTCGTCACAGAAATGGGGGGATAACTTCCACGGTAGTCCAGGAGGGGTGGGGGAGGAGGGAAGCAACGGGTGGGGTTGTTTCAGGGGCACCCCCTAGAATGGCATGCAGCTAATCATTTCTTGCGGATGTCTGGGGCTCTGACCCGGAGCGGCCGTTTGCCTCTCTGGTTCTTTTGTAGGCTTGCCCGATAGTCCAGACAGGACTGACTCTCCCTTTAGACAAAACTTAAAGAAGGGAATGAACTGGGGAGTCATTCCCATTTTTGTCCATGCGCCCCCGACCGACCTCACCAAGGCCAGCCAGAAGCACCCATGACAGCAGCAAACGGTACAGTATAACTGGCAACTGTCATTGTCAACTTGCAAAGCAGCAGACGGGACGGTATGGCTGGTAGCCATCTTTGCTAACTTGCAAAAGGCAAGGGGATGCTGCTGTGTAGCGCTGCAGTACCACGTCTGTCAGCACCATCCAATAGAGATACAGTGACAGTGAAAAAAGGCTGAACGGGCTCCATGGTTGCCGTGCTATGGCGTCTGCCCGGGCAATCCAGGGAAAAGGGCGTGAAATGATTGTCTGCCGTTGCTTTCACGCAGGGAGGATTGAGTGACGACATTTACCCAGAATCACCCATGACACTGTTTTTGCGCCATCAGGCATTGGGATCTCAACCCAGAATTCCAATGGGTGGGGGAGACTGCAGGAACTATGGGAAAGCTACGGGATAGCTACCCACAGTGCAACGCTCTGGAAATCGATACTAGCCTCGGTACATGGATGCACACTGCCAAATTAATGTGCTTAGTGTGGCCGCATGCACTCAACTTTATACAATCTGTTTCCAAAAAACAGTTTCTGTAAAATTGGAATAATCCCGTAGTGTAGACATACCCTGTGATTAACAACTTTGGTGGCTAATTGAAAGGCTGATGGTTCAAACCCAAGTGAAGATGGAGGTGGGTTTTTTTAGTGATGAGAATCCAGTACATTTTAACAGGCAGAAAATCTCCTCAATGCTGGTCTAGCCTCTTTGGGCAAGCATAAGTAACACTTTTGCCAGATGCATTGGTGGTATAGTGGTGAGCATAGTTGCCTTCCAAGCAGTTGACCTGGGTTCGATTCCCAGTCAATGCAGGGATGTCACATTTTCTCCCCTGGAAAGTGGTTTAATTCCAGTCACATTGTATCAGTTTATCAATGGAATGACAGAATCAATGTCCTGCAGGTCATTCAACACACAATGGAGGAAGAAAGGGGCGGGACTATACAACGAGCTGTTGGAGTCATCCTGGTATTAAAATGTTTGGTTTACTTTAAAAAAAAAAATTCTTTACTTCCCTCTGCCTTTTAGACTCAGAGCCTTTAAGGTCAGAAGGGACCAGTGTGATCATCTAGTCCGACCTGCTGCACCTTGCAGGCCAAAAGACCCCACCCACCCACTCCTGTAATAGACCCGGGAGGAGAGGCAGCTCTGTGCACTGCCCCTAACCCAGGCAGCACATGGAGGCCCTCTGCTCCCCTCCCCCCATGGGTGTGCAGAGATGTGACAGCAGCACTGAGGTGGCTCCCTGCCCATTCTGCCTCCGTCCCGCCGTGCCGCTCCCAGAAGTGGTTGGCTCGTCCCAACATCCCTTGGGGTGGGGGGAGTGTCTCCATTCACTGTCCCTGCCCCGAGTACCAACTCCGCAGCCCCCATTGGCCAGGTACTGCAGCCAATTGGAGCTCTGGGGGCAGCGCCCATTGGCAGGCAGCGGCGCAGAGAGACCCCCTGGCCCCACCCACCTAGGAGCTTCTGCCGCAGGGTTGTGTGTACCAGTCACTTTGGGAGCTGCAGTGCCCGGGGTAAGTGCCACTCCTCCTGCACCCCAACCCCCTCCCCCAGCGCAGAGCCCACACCCTGCACCCAAATTTCCTTCCAGAGCTTTGCTTGTCTTCCTTTCACCCAGAACTGTCCTTCTTCTCCTGGGCTGCAAGTAGCCATCCCTGGGAAGCCAAGAGGCAGGCACAGGATTCTACCTCCCAGCAGCCAACCGCACCTCCCCCGGCTTTGCAGAACGACTGGTGATGCTCTACTAACCCCACTTAGCCGCACTGAGGCGCTTAGCTTCTGCCCTGCCTTCCTCAGCTCGACTTTTCTCTTTTGCCCCATTCCTGCCCCACTTCCTCCTTTGGCAAGTCACACAGAGGAGGCAGCAGGAAGAGCCGGCCTCTGTAGGCCAACCTCCAAGGGCAGAGGAGACCAAGCCACAAGGCTTCAAAAGGTGACTGGCCAAGGTCCTCTAGCTTTCCCCTGCTGATGCCAAGGCTTTTTCTCAGCTCATTTCACTACCCTCTGTCATGCAGGGGTTGGGGTTATGGCAGGTGTTACCCCAAATTGGGCCAGCTAGTCAGCGTAGGGAGCACTAATGACCCACCAGTTTGGCAGAAAGCAGCACATTTATTATATTGACAGCTAAGCTCAAAAGAAAGGGGGTGGGGTGTCACACTCACACTCCCAGGACAGGCACGGCACTGGAGATGTCTGGATTCTGCAAGGTAAGTGTCCCACAGCGCCGTGATGCATGATGTGATGAAGGTAAGTCTCCCTGAGGCACAATGAAATACAACGCAGAGAACCACTGGCCAGGCGGTCCGGGCGAAGGGCATTCACTGGAGGTACAAGCTTGTGAGTGCTCTCCTGAGCACAGGGCCCTTCCCCTTTTAAGGACCTGCTCTTCATGGCCTGCGACTAGAGATGACTTGGCTGCATCTGGTTGGTCACACTCCACCTTGGGCAGTGTCCGTGCTCTGGGTGTGTGATCGCTGCCTAATTAGAGTCCCAGACACCTTGTCTACCTGGAAGCTCTTCTGCTCTTCAACCAGAACGTTCATCCCACAAGCAGTCCAGGAGGGAGCGGGAGGGGAAAAGCCACTTCACAGGCATTCAGAGAGGGAGAGGAGAGAAAAGTGGGAGCAGGGGAAGTATAACAGACCTTCTGAGCATAGAAATCACTGCTGCTCCTACAACAGCAGGGACAGGCCACTAGGAGCTGGGAAAATTAAACCCACATGTTTCTGCCTGGTTTTGAACCAGGGACCTTTTGCATGTTAGGCAAACGTAATAACCAGTACACTACAGAAACTCTGTCACAGGGCTCTGCCCCTCCCTTCATAAGACCATAAGAATGACCATATTGGGTCAGACCAAAGGTCCATCCAACCTCACATCCTATCTGCTAACAGTGGCCAATGCCAGGTGCCCCAGAGGGACTGAACCTAACAGGTAATGAGCAAGTGATCTCTCTCCTGCCATCCATCTCCACCCTCTGACAAACAGAGGCTAAGGACACCATTCCTTACCCATCCTGGCTAATAGCCATTCATGGACTTAACCTCCATTCATTTATCTGCAAAAAGAACAAGGAGTACTTGTGGCACCTTAGAAACTAACAAATTTATTTGAGCATAAGCTTTCCTGGGCTAAAACCAACTTCATTGGATGCATGCAGTGCAAAATACAGCAGGAAGATTTATATTCACACACACACACACACACAGAACATGAAAAATTGGGTGTTGCCATACACACTATAATGAGAGTGATCAGTTAAGGTGAGCTATTGTCAGCAGGAGAAAAAAAACCTTTTGTAGTGGCTTTCATGGCCTTTGAGAAAGCAAGACAGAGCCTTGGAAGGCCCCGCAGGATTTGTGGCACAGGAATTGTTCTCAGATTCCACTGAGACTTCAACTCAGATTGCAGGATTCAAAGTCCTGAGTGCTGCCCTTGCACCATGGGACCAGCAGAGCACCTGTTGATTACTGTAGCCTTCCAGCAGGGAGGACTCTGTGGGCAGGGGCGGCTCTAGGCATTTTGCCGCCCCAAGCACGGCAGGCAGGTTGCCTTCGGCAGCTTGCCTGCGGGAGGTCCGCCAAAGTCGCAGGATCAGCGGACCCTTCACAGGCAGGCCGCCGAAAGCAGCCTGCCTGCTGCCCTCGCGGCGACCGGCAGAGCACCCGCTGCAGCTTGCTGTCCCAAGCATGCGCTTGGCGTGCCGGGGCCTGGAGCCGCCCCTGTCTGTGGGGACAATTTTTTCTGGCAGGGAGGACTCAGTGGGAACATGACCCTCTGGCCAGCCCTGCGTTTGCTCAAAAAGTCAGCACGCAGCACTTTGCTGCAGGCCCAGAGGCCTTTCTTCCTCTAGACTGTGAGGCCAGTGGACAGGTGAGGCAGTAGCACCTTCAGTCCCAGGCAGTAAAGGGCCCTTCCTAGGAAAGGCCATGTCCTGAAAAGGAAAAACTAAAGTCAAGGAGAGTCCTTCTAAAACTCCTTGGGGATGTCACAGGGGGAAAGTGTTTCTTTACCTGACCAGGGACTTGAACCCTGGACTCTCAGATTAAAAATCTGATGCTCTGCCAACTGAGCTAGCCAGGCTCACATTAAGAAGAGGCAAATTTCAGGCAGAAGAGAAAGTAGTCAAGAAAAATGAGGGCAGGAAACAATACAGAAAACCTGCTACTCTCGCTCTCTTAGCAGTCCTAGCCCCAGCCTGCTCCTCCATCCAGCACCCTGAGGCCTTATTCTTTTTTTCATTAAATATCAAATCCAGGAGAAAACACAGTTATACAAAGCAAAACGAAATCACAAACAGAAATGTCATTGGAAATACAGAAATAAAAAAGGAAAATGCAGTTCCCATCACTTTATGCCATCATGGGCAATTCCTGTATCAAGAGCACCCGCTAAGGTCCTTGTGTGCTTACGAGAAACCTGGAGGAACTTATACCACAGCCTGAACATGAAACTCAACTGCTCCCAGGTGCTGCAGTAAAACCCTTTCCCTGCTGTGACGTTGCCCTCCATAGGATTTTATGAAAATATGCTAATGAGTGTGAATATAAAGTGACTGGACTATGCTTCATGCAAAAGGTCTCTTGTGAGGTATCATTACAAAGCTTATAATCTACTGTGTGTGTTCATCCTATTTGTATGAACCGATCATTCTTGGATCTGAAACTAGAACTATGAACTATAACTCTGAGGTCCTGTTGTAATGATGCAAAGTGAGGGCCATTAACAGTGGTTTGGACTCTTGATGGCTCCCATTAACCAGGACAATAGACTGGAGATGGCTCTGTCCTGCACCATCTGTGAGTCAGGCCAGGAAGAATGAAGGCTTGGGGGTCTCACAGGACATGTGACCATGTCCCCCGGTACAGGAATCCATCTTAAACCTGGGGCTCTTCCCCAGGTGAGAGACAAAAGATTCCTGCCTTGTACCAAAGCTGTATAAGGGGGTGGAACTGAACAAACATGGCTGCAGTCATGAGACATTCCCTAGCTGGAACAAGGGCTATACCAGGTGAAAAGATTGGGTCCAGACAAGAAATAAGTCTAGTCTTTGCAGATGGGACCTTTCCCTCCAGTGCTGGAGGATTCGCCCTTCTCATGTACCCTTGTCCCAAGCAGCACAGCTGGTGGGAATCTTAAATGTACAGAGAAGACTTAGGAGCAGAAACTCCACCCCGACCTTCCATGCAATTGGCACTTGCCCCTCACTGAGCAGGATTAAAATTCCTGCAGGGAGACTGGTGGGCCCCATCCCCTCTGGGGATGAGCAAAGCAGCATGGTGAAAAGAATTGGAGATGCTGGGGATTGAACCCAGGGCCTCATACATGCAAAGCATATGCTCTACCACTGAGCTACATCCCCAGATGGGCCATTTGTGCTATAGGTTACACTCAGAGCCCTCCTGTTTCCAGAGCACCTAGTGGCCTAAAAGCAGCATGAGGGACACATTCCCTGCTCTGAGGCCAAAATAATACACTGATGATAATAAGAAGTATATAGAAAGATTTTGCAGTCACTATGGGCATAACTATGATGATTGTTTCATGTTTCACTCTTAATATCTGGCACCACCACTGCCTTTCCCTTTAGTCTTGCAGTTAACAAAGGGTAAAACTAAAGATCTCTTCAGATACAAGGGAGTGTTTGTGTTCATTCCTGTCAGCTACACAGGGGTTTGATGTAGTTACTTTCAATCCTCTGGCTCTGCCGGGATAAGTAACATTTCAGGGTGTCACTGAACTGAAGAGAGGAGATCATTTTTTGACAGGTTACACCTACTCTTAAGGGTGTTTGTCTGGCTGGCAGCCCTGGTTCCCAGGTCTCTCCTGAGGGAAGAAAGTTTCTGTGCAAAATACTAAAACTTTTAACAGAGAGGAGGGAAAGGCGATGGCCACATGATGGGGCCAGTATGTACCACAACATGGTTCTTCTATGTGGGATGACTCAGAACATTGACTGATCTCCACTCCCTTGGATTTGAAGAGATGTTTAGTTGTGCACCTGGGAACCTATAAGGCTGAAGCAATTTTATGGATGGTGACACTACGATTGAAGGGTTATTTAATGTTGTAAAAATTGTTAAAAACACTGAGCTTAAACTGGAACTGCCTGTTAGTAAAGGCTGGTTTCACCACGTCAGTTCCATAAGCTCTGCTAGAAATGCCCTGGTTTCTCTCCTGCCTCGGTGGGAACTGCAGGGAATCGTCCCCTGCTGCCCTTGGTTCCAGGCTGGTTTTTCTGGGGAGGGGTCATGGAATTGGTTTGTTTGCTGTTGAGAAGGGAGCCAGGCCCGTTCTCAGGGAACAAGAACTCCCAGCATCTTCCCAGCCCAACCCAGGCTGCTGCCCTGTCCCAGCCTCCATTCCCCTGGGGGCCCTGCGTGTTTGACTCTAGAGCAGGCCGGGAGCAGCAGCTGAGGCAGAGGACAGCCTGGGCCGGGCAGATAAGAAGGAGTTTAGCCAGCAAAAAAGGTAAAATGGCAGGGGAGTATTACCATGGACTCAATGGCATTTCTCCATTGGTCTGTCTGCTTTGGGGCAGGAACAGTAATACGTCCTGCTGCATTCGATATTTCAAAGGGCACTTTAGGATTTTCAACATGGTGCACAAAGCAGGATTCAACCTTTGCTGTAAACTAAACAAGCTGCTCACAGATTCTGGCAGCCACAATGAGCATTTGGGTGAGAGCTCAGACCTGCCCCTGTCCCAGAGGGAGGAGGTCATCGGTGTGGGGACTGGCCCACTGACCTACCCGCTCCTAACTCCCAAAAGTTCAGTAACTCTGTTATCAGTGCCTGTGAGTGTTATTTAAACCATAAGAAAAACCACACTGGGCTGGACCAAAGGGCCATCTAGCTCTGAACCTTGTCTTCTGACAAGGTAGCCAATACCAGGTGTCCCAACAACCAGTCAACAAGGCACCACTGGGAGTTGAACCTAGGATCTCCTGTTTACAAAACAAAAGCTTTAGCCAGCTAAGCCATGGTGCCTGTGCGTAGCTATAATACAGTGTCTGCCCACACCTGAGTCCCTGCCATTGCCACCAGGGCCTGACAAGCTTTGCTTGTGTTTGGATTCTGCAAAGCAGAGTGAATCTTTGGCCAGGTCTGCACTACAAAGTTGTTTCAGCAGAATTATATTGCTGAGGTGTGTGAAAAACACACAACGCTCTCGGTCGGTAGCTTGTGGCTGGTGTACACACTGCAATGCCATGTCTGGCGACAAAAGTGCCCTGTTTTGCTGACAAAATAAAATGACTTCAATGAGAGGGTTAGAGCTTTTTGCAGCAAACTTAAAGTAACAGAGTAAACACTGCTGTTCATTATATCACCATAACTGGCCTTCCCCAGTATCCCACAATGCCTGCTGTGAACTCGCCTGCCCTGCATTCCTGCTACAGAGCCATGGGCCCCTGCCCTTTCATCGCTCTGGGAAGTTCTGACAGCTGAGCCTGCTGCTCTGCTCCAGCAGCCAGGAGCAAATCACTGCCGTGGATGCTGCTCTCTCCCGCACTGCGAACACAGAGCAGGGTGGCGGGAACTTCCTGACAGTGTAGGGGGGCCACTGGCATCCGAACTGTGACACGCCCAGGACACCCCTTCCCTCAAGAAGGCTCTTACCTTCTAAACAGGGACTTCTGTTTTCTAGTAAAATCACTAAAAGGGAAGGAGAAAACTCGAAAGAGGCTCCTCCTGGCGCTCACGTGCCTGAACCCGAATACTCTCTCAGTCCTCAAAGAGAGACCTCGAGAAGGAGACTTGCTGAAGCAAAGCCACAGGGGTCTCTGAGGTTTCCCTGGCCCCTCGCCCCTGTCCTGCCTGGCTGATGTCAGCATCTCTCTGTTAGGTCACCACCTCCCCACCACCTTTGACCAATAGTCTGAGGTCCTGCAAAAGGCCTTTGTGATGTCACTGCCACACCCCTCCCTTGCTGTGCTAATGTCCTGCCCCTGGCCAGGCACTTTGGAGGTTTGAGCTACTCCCTGTGGATCACCCCACTCAAGGAGCGTTCGTTCTAGGAAACAAGCCGGCTAGACAGGAAAACATCAGACGCTGCTCCCAATGCTACAATCAGTTTTTCAGAAATTAGTCGACTTTATGGTCAGAAGAGACCATTAGAGCATCTAATCTGACCCCCTGCATATCACAGGCCTCCTGTATGACACAAGAGCTACTTTTGGGCAAACACATTCCAGAAAGGCATCTAGTCTTCATTAAATGATATCAAGAGATGGAGAATCCACCACTTTCCCTAGAAGACATTTTTCTCCAGCCCTCAGAACATTTGGTGGCTCTTTGCTATTGAACGAGCTCAACCTGTTTAGCTTATCAAAAGAAGATTGAAAGGTGATTTCACTGAAGTGTTGAAGGGCCTTAATGGAGAGAAAATATTGGGTATTAAAGGGCTCTTTAATCGAACAGAGAAAGGCATAACAAGACCCAGTGGCTGGAAGGTGAAAAGTGACAAATTCATATTACAACTAAGGCACAAAAATTCAACAGCGAGGATGATTCATGACAGGAACAAGCTCCAAGGAAAGTGGTGGATTCTAATTCTAATTCCTTGTGAATATTCTGTGTGTTTGTGTCTGTGCAGGGGAGGAACATGCTCTATGCCCAGAGGACTTTATTCCTCCAGCCTGCAAGGACAGAGGGGATGTCAAGGAGTTGCTCCTTCAATCCTCCCCACAGAAAGGCCTTTCTTAGGAAAGGCAAAATCCTGAAGAGAAAGAGTAACACTGAACAAGACTCCAGAAAGACAGATTTTTATAGTCACAGTGAGAAGTTTTTTACCTGACTAGGGACTTGAACCCTGGACCCTCAGATTAAAAGCCTGATTCGCTGCCAACTGAGCTAGCCAAGGGCATATTTCAAAAACACAAGTTGGTGCAGATGTGAAGCCAGTGATGAGCTGCTAAAATCTTAACAACCAGTTCCCTATAAAAAGTTCTGATTTAAGGGATGTGCCACAGCATGTATTTTTTGTACCAATAGGGTTACCATATGTCTATATTTTCCTGGGAGGAATTTTTAAGAACTGAAAAGCGATTTAAGAACTGAAAAGCCTGACATGTCCAGGAAAATACAGATGTATGTTAACCCTACCTAAAGTTCTTTTTTAAAAAGATGGGGCTGAACTAGAAACGAGCTCCGTTTCACATGTGTGGGTCCCCGCCACTCCCTGGGGGTGTGCTAGGGTGACCAGATGTCCCAATTTTATAGGGACAGTCTCAATTTTTGGGTCTTTTTCTTATATAGGATCCTAATAACCCCCACCCCATCCCGATTTTTCACACTTGCTGTCTGGTCACAGGGTTTGCACATGTGGGTCCCACCTGCTCCCTGCCCCCCTCATTGAAGCAGGTGTGCAGGGTTACTGCCCTGGGAACTGCAAGGCACCAGTGGACATGGGGCTGGCTGCAGACAGGGGCGTGGGGCAGGGCTTAGCTGGAGGCAGGGAGTGTGACATGGGCTGGCTGCAACAGGGGCTGGCTGTGGGCAGGGGGAGCGGGGGAGGGGCGCAGACACTCACACGCGGGGAGGGGCTGGGAGCAGCCCGAGCAGCAGGAGGCAGCCGGGGACTCACCAGGCATCAGCAGCCGGAGCCCCAGGGCCAGAGGTCGAGGAGCAGCAGCAGCAACCGGGCCAGGAGGCAGCTCACATGGCTCCTGCAGCGCAGCGCCCCCCGGCGGCCGGGAGGAGGAATTACAACCTTCCCAGCCAGAACCCATCAAAGCTTCCCTCGCAGGGAAGCCAGTTAACAAGCGGTTCTAAAATCACTTCTAAATTTAACAACCGGTTCGTGCGAACCTGTGCGAACCAGCTCCAGCTCACCCCTGGGTGAAGCTAGTCAAGAAAAAGCGAGATGGCCACAATAGGGGAAACCTGCTGCTCTTTTCTCTTCCCAGCCCTGGCCTGGCCTGGTATTAGTGCTGGTTAAAAAGACGGGAAAATATCGGCATCTACCAGCCTTTCATAGCTGTACAAGACTCAGGCACAATACAGAGGTGCCCATCTGCAAGTGCCGAATGGTTGGATTGGCTAATGCAGCCTGTAGACGTCCAGGGCACTCTGGGATATACAGCCAAGTGTCCATCACCATCATTATTTCAAAGGGATAATGATAATGATGGGAAGGTTCACAACTGACTCAGCAGTTGCATACAAAGGTGCACGTTTGGCAGTTACGTTGGCTCAGGTTGGCCACCCCGGTCTAGATGTAGAAGTTACAACATATAAACTTGAAAGAGGGGCCAATTTCCCCATCATTTCCCACCTTTACATCCAAACACGATGAAGGTAGCAGATAGAGCCAGAGCAGGTTGTCTATGGGACCAAGTATATGCAGAGTATCCTCGACAGAGGTTTGTTCAACCTGTTCTTAAAAACCTCTGAGGACAGAGACACCACAGACACCCTTGGGAGCCTATTCCAGAGCTTAACTACACTCAGAGTCTGACATTGGTGACATAGGAGGCTGAGAAAAACAACACTGGCTGTCAGAAAAAAACAGCCCTCCCTGGTGCATTAAGCAGTAGTTTCCTGTGTTTTAAACAGCCATGGCCTGGGTTCAATTCCCCCTAAAAACCAGAAGTTTTTCAATGAAAATCTCCATTCATTTCGCATTTGAAATGGAAAGGCAAAGAGGGCTTCTTGTCCTTATCAACAAGACAAAGAATGGCTTTTTTCTCAGTAAATATTTTTAAAAGGCGCTGACTCGACCTGAAGATCTCATTTCATTTGTATTTACAATGGAATGATTCTCTCTAGGATAGACAGAAATTCTTCAGCTAGACTCGGATTCCACAGGAATACAAGAAGTGATTGTGTCTAACACCAGACTTTTTTTGGACAACAGTGATGTCCAAGTTTTCCATGGACATTTCCCTTTCAGCACCTCAGGCCCCATCCAACAATACAAGAAACTGAAATGCACAGAAAGTTTCTCACCATAGGATTCACTGACCAGGTCGGGGGAAAAGTTTTGCCATTTGAAGATGTTTCAATTCCCTCCAACTTCTCTCATACAAATGCTAAATAGTTGGTGGTGTAATGTTACAGGAGAGGTTGAAATTAGGCTATTTCGTCAGACAGAAGACAGTGATTGTGTCAGGAGTGGGATATGAATGGAGCCTAGAGCAACAAATGACAGTGTTAGACGGCTTATTCCTTCACCCTCTTACTTCCCTGGTCCTTCTCGCATGACCAGAGAGCAACAATACCCGAAAGTCCAAAGGCGCAAACAATTCGATGTTTATTGGGGTGAACGTCCAGCAAGCAATGATTCCAGTTTCCTTCCTTAGTGTCCCCCTTCCCAGCTCTGACACCACAGAGCCTTGTCTGTGTCCCTGTTTCAGTTCCCATCCCCTGTTCCCATTTCCCCCGTAGCAAAACAGGATCCCAATTCCCCCATCCCCAGTCCCTGTTCCCATTCCCCTGCCCCCGCCTTCCTGATTGACTGCGGACTATATAGTAAAACCTGAGTTTTGCTTAGCTATATCCTAACCAATCATTTTACTGAAATGTAACTAACCAATCCTAATATACTGTAACATGGTTATTTAACCAATTATATTCCACCACCTTCATTGGTTTACACCCAACAAAATTAATTATACGGCAGACAGAAACAATCACAGAACCAGACAGAGACCATGCAAATAAACATACAAAACAATACAGAAGGGAGGATTTCACAACTACATCTATACAGACATAAGGGTTTTCCAGCTGTGTCTATTGATAAGTGAGTTCTTGCCAGACAGGATTCTACCAAACTAAGTTTCCCTTTCTCTGGAGGTGACAGGAATATCAGGGCAGGATTGTATTCCTCACAGCCCAATAGAACCTTATTTCAATGTGACTAGTTGGGAATGTGAGGATGTTGTTGCCGGCACAAAAGGCCTGAGGCGACAGCAACAGTGATTCGTTGCCCGGAGTGCCTCGCTCCAATTAGACACACCAGGGTGGAGAAGCAAAAAAAGTTTATTTGAGATTTCAAAGCGCAGGATGCTTGGAGACACACGTCTTAGATTAAGCACACCTTATACAAGCAGCTCTCTGTCTTTATACATGATTTTAGCTAAGCATGTCTATTACCCCCAATGCCCAGCTTCCCCCTTTCTCCCCTTTTTTTCCCTCCTTTTTAGTTCCCATACAGCAAATACATTATAACATAGCAATTACTCTAAACAGGTTAGATTATACTTGGCAAAAAATATATTATTTTGTTAGTAACTTTTCTTGACCGGTCATTCTGTTTCACTCCCTTTAGCCAGGTGCAAGCAGGCTGTATAATTGCCTTCTGGTACTGATAACTAGTTGCCACACATTTCATTCTTTCCATCTAGCCTGTGGAGTTAATTAAAGTTTAAACATGGAAGCGGTTCAGACAAGCAGAGGCCTAATACAGGGAGCCTTCATTGGCACTGTCATTTTCCACCCCTCTGTCAACACTGGGCCATGCCTGATGCCGCCAACAATTCCCTCCTTTGAGAATACTCAACAAACCTTTGGCTGAGTGTTCTCATATACTGTGGACAAAACGTAATTGAGTTCTATGGAACTGGGGCTGTCAATGAGAGGGTACATAGGGACCTTCGGGGCACGGGGGGTACAAAGTTTACGGAGGAGCAATTAGAGAGATTAAACTCTTGGGCAAAGCAAATTTTCAGGTTCTTATACGTATTTGACTTTAATTTGTTAGGGATTTTCCTTTATCCCGCATGTGCCTGGGGAGAAACGGGAGTTAACGAGAGGAGTGTTTCCATAGCAAAGAGTAACATTGTGGCAAACCCTAGGCCTGGATCCATACTGGGCAAGTGATTTTAAGGCCTAACAATTACAATTCCCCAAATACCCACAAAATTACTACTACTACTAACAAGCAGATTAAAAACAAAAGGGACCAGGCCCACAGGTTAGGCTGGCCCTGTGAAAATAAACACAGCCAACGCTCAGAATGTTCACGGGGAGTGCGCTGTAACTGTCCAAAGGGGTCACAGGGCATTCCCAGCAGGCCTTACTGTTGCCTGAATAACAGCTTAAGTCCCAGATCGTCGTTGGCAGTTTTTTCCGCAGGTTGGACGGTCCACCGTTCAGGAGCTGGCACTGCTTTCAGACGGGAGTAGTGGATCCAGTTCTTGTATCCCTCGATCTTTGCTGCTGTGTGGGTGATCAGCAGGACGGTGTGAGGTCCCTTCCACTTCTCTTGGAGAGGCTCGTCCTTCCAGGTACGAACGAGAACGGAGTCACCAGGCTGCAGGGAGTGGACAGGGGCATCCAGCGGGAGAGGCTGCAAATCTTTGGTATACCTGTGGAGAGAACAGAGAACAGCAGACAGAGAGCACATGTACTGAGATAAGAAACCGCAGCCTACCTTCCACTCCCCTAACAGAACCGGTGTACCATTTATAGGCCATGCCCTCCCAAACATAATTTTGAAGGGACTAAGCCCTAACCTGCCCTTTGGGAGAGCACGAACTCGGAGCAAAACAAGGGGTAAGGCATCAGGCCACCGAAGAGAAGCCTCTTGGCAGACCTTTGAGAGATGCCGCTTGAGTGTCTGATTAGTACGTTCCACTACTCCACTGGCCTGTGGTCGCCATGGAGTGTGGAGCTTTCAGGTGATCTGTAGAACATCCGAAATCCCCTGAATGACTTGCGATGTGAAGTGTGTTTCATTGTTAGATTCCATTCACTGGGGGAGTCCAAAGCGAGGAATGATTTCCTTGACAAACTTGAGAGCCACTGTTCTGGCAGTGTTGTTTCGGCATGGGAAGGCTTCAGGCCATCCGCTGAATCAATTCACCATGACGAGGAGGTACCTGAACCCTTGGGTTCGGGGGAATTCAGTGAAGTCTACTTGCCACACCAATCCTGGCCCTGGGGTAGGTTCCAGAGTGGCTGGTGGCACTGACACTCCTGGTCGAGGGTTGTTTTTTTGACAGACTAAACACTCAGCCTGTACCTGGGAAGCCAGGGGTCTTAATCCAGAGGTTAGAAAATACTTATTCATAAGCTGGGTGAGAGCCTTTCTTTCAGCGTGAGTGGTCTGATGTAGTTTCTGTAGTACTGGCCGTATTAGGCTTTTAGGTAGGAGGATTTTTTCTTCTGTGGAGTGGAGCCATCCCTCCTTTTCCTGGAGCCCAAGGGAGTCGGCCAGATTCCTTTCTTCACGAGAGTACTGAGGGGCTGGGAGCTCACCCACTGATGGGATGAGGGCATGCACATGGGCCTTCTCAGCTTTCAATGGTTCCAGGGTGGCAGCCCGCTTGGCTTCCCTGTTGGCCCTGGCGTTGCCCTTGGCTACGTCCTGGTCTTTTCTTTGATGGGCTTTGCAGTGCACCACTGCTACCTCTGAGGGGAGCTGCACCGCTTCCAGAAGCCGGAGAATCTGTGTTCCATGCTTGACCGGGGACCCCTGAGCTGTAAGCATTTCTCTTTGCTTCCAAAGACCTGCATGAGCATGTAGCACTTCAAAGGCATATCTGGAATTAGTAAAAATGTTAACTCTTTTTTTTTTTGACAGTTTGAGTGCACGGGTTAAAGCTACCAATTCAGCCAGCTGGGCTGACGTTTCAGCAGGCAAACTTTCCGCTTTCACAGTTTCTGGCAACATAGTGGCTGGGTTGAGGGAGGGGCAGGTCTGCAGGGTAACTTCAGGATTTTTTAGGAGTTTAGTCTGGTACCGAGCTACCCGAGCCTGCGTGAGCCAGAGACCACCCTTAGTGTCCAGCAGGGCTTGAACCATATGAGGGGTATACACCTGCACAGTTCCCCCCAAAGTCAGTTTCTCTGCTTCACCAAGCACTAGGGCAGTTGCCGCGACAGCTCGCAAGCAAGCTGGCCACCCCTTGGCAACTTGATCCAGTTGTTTAGAGAAATATGCCACAGTACGTTTCCAAGTGCCTAATAATTGAGTAAGCACCCCTAGAGCCACTCCCTTTCTTTTATGCACATACAGTTGAAACGGCTTAAAGATGTCTGGAAGACCGAGTGCTGGAGCTTCCATTAGCTTTTTCTTTAATACTTTAAATGCCTTGTCAGCTTTTGAGGACCAGTGAAAGGGGTTGTGATTCATTCCCTTAACACATTCATACAAGGGCTTAGCCCACAGTCCGAACTCTGGGATCCATATTTTGCAAAAGCCTGCCATGCCCAGAAAAGCCCTGAGCTGTTTACGATTGCTTGGGACAGGAATTTGACAGATAGCTTTCTTCCTCTCGTTTGAGAGCTGTCTCTCCCCCTGTCTTATGTGAAATCCTAAGTACTGTACTTCTGAGAGGGCAATTTGAGCCTTGCTCTGAGCTACCCGGTATCCTCTGAGTCCAACAAAGTTCAGGAGGCTCACAGTGGCGTGGAGGCAAGGGGTTAATCCCACCGCCCCTATTAGCAGGTCGTCAACATACTGCAGGAGGAGAATCCCGTCGGGAGTATTCCACTCCTCCAGGTCTTTGGCCAGAGCCTGGCCGAAAAGGGTGGGGGAGTTCTTAAATCCCTGTGCTAACACAGTCCAGCAAAGCTGTTTTTTAACCCTTCGGTCGTCTTCCCACTCGAAGGAGAAAATCTCCTGAGATTGTGTGTCAACCGGAATTGTGAAGAAAGCATCTTTCAGGTCTAGCACTGAAAAGTGGGTGTACTGTCCCCCTATAGATGCCAACAGTGTATATGGGTTTGGAACAAGTGGGTGCAGAGTCCTAACCCGTTCATTAACTGCCCTCAGGTCCTGGACCAGCCGATAGGTGCCATTGGGCTTTCGAAAAGGCAGGATGGGGGTGTTCCAGGCTGACTGGCATTCTCGCAGTACCCCGTACTTCAGAAACTGATTTATAGTTTCCTGCAGCCCTTCTCTGGCTTCCCTCTTGATCGGATACTGCTTGATCTGCACCGGACCTTTTCCTGGCAGGAGCTGAACCTTAATGGGGGTGTGATGTGCTGCCTTTCCTGGGACCCCTGATGCCCATACTAGAGGAAAAACCTGGTCCTTCCACTGGCTCCACTCTGGGGCTTGCATGGCTGAGGGCTCAACTGCAAGAGTCATTATCCAGGCATTCTCTGGGGGCAAGGCGAGGGTGATTTCATCTTGGGTGAAGTGCAGAGTGGCACCTAAGCGACAAAGCAGATCCCGTCCCAGTAGAGGCGTTGGGCAGTCGGGGAGGTAAACCAGCTTGTGGGAGAGAGTTCTGTTTCCCAAAGCACATTCTGCTGGGGCATACACTGGACATTTGATTTCTTTTCCTGTAGCGCCGACCACAGTGAGGGAATCTGCCACAGGCAGCTGGAGGGGTTGATTTACAGCGGTTCGAGCTGCTCCAGAGTCTACTAAAAAGTCTATTTCAGAATTTCCCACCCGCATTTTTACTCGGGGTTCCGGGGGCAGGATAGTCCGTCTCCCCTGACACCCCTAGTCTTGATTCTCTGCTGCCATCATAGGGGTATCTTTCCTCTCGGGGCACTCATTTTTCCAGTGTCCCTCCTTTCGGCATATGGCACACTGATTGCGACCCAAACACCTTTCCTGTGAGCCAGGGCGCCCACGTCCACGGCCTCTCATTTCCCGGCCCCTTCCACCTCCTTCCTGAAACTTCCTCTTGTTACTGGCCTGTACTGCTGCAACCATCATCTTCACTTGCCTTTTTTCCTTCTCTCCCTCTCTAAGGCTGTAAGCCCTGTTTGCAGTTTCCAAAATCTGTGCCACAGACATGCCCATCAAATCCTCCTTTTTCTGCAATTTCCTTTTAATGTCAGGGGCAGCACGGCTGGTAAAGATACCTTTTATAATTGCCTCAGTTGCTGCATTATCAGGGTCTGCGTTAGTGTTTTGCCGAATGGTATCCCGGATGCGCTGCAGAAAAGCGACCGGACTTTCCTTAGGCTTATAAGGCTTGGCCCAATTGTTATGGCGAACAGCTGAGCGTCGGAGTCCTAGCAAGAGCAGCTCCTTGTACACAGTGAGGCGGGTCCGATCCAGTGGATCATTAGGATTCCACCCAGGATCTGCTAGGGGGACCATATTGGCAGGAGTGGCAATATTAGCTGGATCCCGATCATGCCTTAGTTGTGCTTCTTCTCTTGCCTTAGCTATAACCTGATTTCTCTCCACTTCAGACAACAGGGTCCTCATAAGGATATTACAGTTATCCCAGTCAGGCTTGTGACTGGCAAAACATCCCTCAAAAACCGAAATAAACTTGCTGGGATTTGTGGAGAATTCCCCTGCCTCTGCCTTAAAGGCTGCTAGGTCCACTGGGTTAAAAAGCACATGTGAGTAAACTAGCATAGTAGTGGCCCGGCGCCCCTCCGCTCCCGGGCGAGCCACCACAGTCTCAGTAATCAACGGATAAAGTCCCACTGAAGGAGCAATCTCTGAAACCCGAGGCACCTGGTCTTTATACGGTGGGGGTGTAGGAGCCGAAGGGGACACCGACTCTGCCATTACAACCGGGGAGAGGTTCGGGGAACTAACAACAGTGACTGCTGAGCCTGTCGGAGTCAGATTACACTCTTGCAACAGATCTGACCTATCTCTCAACAACATAAACAACTGTGCATACATAAATTCATTCCACTTATTCATTCGCTGACAAAACAAAGCTAATTGAAGGATCGTGTTGTAATTAAGTGATCCCTCCGGTGGCCACCTTTCCTGGCCCTCTAGCTGGTACTGAGGCCAGTCAACTGTACAGAATTTTTTTAGTTTACTTTTAGTCAATGGATCTTTTTCAAACACTTTCCAATTCATCAGAATGCATTCTAAGGGTGTACACCGTACCCTGCCTGTACTCTGTCCCTGCCCCATACCTATGGGAAGACACTGGGCGTCCCCAGGTCTTAACAGGCAAACAAAAGGTTAACAGCACTGGACTGTTCCTACCTTATCCACGAGACCGGTTCCCCACCGTCGCCCGTAGCTGCTTCTCCACTATCTGAGCGCGTTGCACCGTAGTGCCCTCCGGGGTCGACCACACCGCGTCTCCGCCGAGGCCCCCGATGAAGTCACTGGTGCGCGCTGGGCTTCGGTCGTCGCCGCAATCCGTCGACCTCCAGGAGGGGTCCAGGCAAGGCTAAATTTAGCCTCAAGCCCACCCAGGGACGCCAAAACTGTTGCTGGCACAAAAGGCCTGAGGCGACAGCAACAGTGATTCGTTGCCCGGAGTGCCTCGCTCCAATTAGACACACCAGGGTGGAGAAGCAAAAAAAGTTTATTTGAGATTTCAAAGCGCAGGATGCTTGGAGACACACGTCTTAGATCAAGCACACCTCATACAAGCAGCTCTCTGTCTTTATACATGATTTTAGCTAAGCATGTCTATTACCCCCAATGCCCAGCTTCCCCCTTTCTCCCCCTCTTCTCCCTCCTTTTTAGTTCCCATACAGCAAATACATTATAACGTAGCAATTACTCTAAACAGGTTAGATTATACTTGGCAAAAAATATATTATTTTGTTAGTAACTTTTCTTGACCGGTCATTCTGTTTCACTCCCTTTAGCCAGGTGCAAGCAGGCTGTATAATTGCCTTCTGGTACTGATAACTAGTTGCCACACATTTCATTCTTTCCATCTAGCCTGTGGAGTTAATTAAAGTTTAAACATGGAAGCGGTTCAGACAAGCAGAGGCCTAATACAGGGAGCCTTCATTGGCACTGTCATTTTCCACCCCTCTGTCAACACTGGGCCATGCCTGGTGCCACCAACAATGTGACCATACACTTCCCACCTTATGGCTGCATTTGCTGCTTAGCCGAAGAACCTGGCCTCAGACTGTCACAGTAAGAGAAGGCCATTACACAGATAGACAGTGATTTTTTATTCTCTCTTTTATACCTTTATAACTAGCTAAGTGATAAAAACACACCTAAATTCTTAAAGTACAGGCCTTTGCAGACTGGCCTGAATCTCTGTATCCTAACAGTCCTCGAGGTCAGGCAGCCTCTGGGTAAGGGGTGGGGACTCAGATCCTCCTGATGGCCAATTCCACCAGGGTAGTGTAGAAACCAGGGAAGTTTGCCACAATAGCCAGACCAGATGCCCCCTTTACACTTGTACTCTGTCCTCATTGCTTCTCTCTCTCCCTTCCCCCCATCTCTGCTGCTCCCCCTCTGGGGGCTTTCTCAGCACCTGGCCCCACAGCACTTCCTGGCAGCCAGAGACTGCATGTTCTAGGCCTGCTCCTGTGGATGAGGCCTCTCTCCTGATTGCTAAGGAAAGGAACCTTTCCAGGAAATGGCCACAGCTTCTGGGAATCCCTGTGTGGCTGTGAACAGAGTTTGGCTCCTGGCACACCAGGCAACTTAAAAGCTGAGCACCCAGACAGGGGCTTGAACCCTGGACCCTCAGATTAAGAGCCTGATGCTCTACCAACTGAGCTACCTGGGCTTGTTAGAAAACATCTTCACCATTCACCACAAGAGTGAGCAGGCAGGCAAAAGAGAGGCAAAAAAAGTCCTAGGAACCCCTCCTCTTTTTCTGCACAGCCACTGCCTGTCAGAAGGATTCCTCCTCCTCCTCCTCAGGTAGACTAAATCTCTGTGCCTAGACAGCCGGTCCATCCGCTGCACCTCAATCCCCCATGCCTGAGCCTCCCTGCCAAAGCCCTGCACCTGGCCCCATACAATTAAGTCTCACGTGTCGCTGGGAACTTAACTTCTTGTGCCCAGAGCGTCTCGGCCCCCTCAGCAGATGACCTGAGAAACACAGTGTCCGGCTTTTCCAAAGAAGTGTTTAGACCCCCCTCATCATGTGGCCTAAAGGATAAGGCATCTCCCTGTGGATCGGATGATTCAGGATTTGAGTCCCCTCGTGGTTGTGCTCACTTTGTGCTGCAAGTCCTGCTTTCTTCACAGCTGGAACCTCTTCTTGGTCACTCAGGCCAATGCTCTGGCTTCAGCTAGAGCCCCAGGAAGGAGTTGGGGGTTGGGCATCACAAAGGCTGGGGCATGAGCCCCAGGTGCTTCCAGTCTCGCCTTTGCCATTCCTGACTTGCCAAAGAAAATGGACGGCTCCACTGCCAAAGTCAGCACCATGAGTGGGAACGGTAAGAGGCCCCACCATGGGGGCTGGCCCTGCTTTCCTACCCTCTTCTGATGTTGGCCACAGAGCATCAGCAGCTGCCCTGCATGCTGGCCTGTGGGTGGCCTTCAGTGGGGTTCAGCACAGCAGGGAGCAGGCTGGCCCTGTGGCTGTCTGCTGGCCACACATAGGCATGGTCCTCTCCTCCTCTTGCCCTGGTCTCTGTGGCTTTTAAGCCTTCCCTTGGAGCTGTCAGCACCAGCCGCCTCTGCTCTAGGTGCCCAGAGGAGGAGAGGTGCTCGGCTTCCGCCTGCCCAGCCCTGACTATGAAGCCTGGCCCTGGCCCTGCTTCTTTCAAGCGCCAGGTGGGCAAGAGGGAAAGCACAGTGGCAAGTGCCAGACTTGTGGACACCAGGTGAAGCCATGAGAATCCCAACCCTCAGGTGTCAGTAGCCTGTTCTAGAGCCCTGACCCATCCAGCAGGAGGGGAAAAAATGGCTCTTGCAGAGCTGGAGACAAGGAAGTGGAGCAGTGGGAGCTCCAGGGCTTTACCACAAGGTTCCACTGAGATTTAAACTCAGATTGCAGGATTCAGAGTCCTGAGTGTGACCCATTACACCATGGGACCAGCTCATAGGCCCTTCTTTGGCCATCAGTGACCCTCACGGGGCCTGCTCGAGTAAGCTGTTGGCCCCTTACTAAAGCTTAGTGGGGGTTTTGGTTGGCTAGTTCCCAGTCCCAGTAGAAGGGGGAAGGGCCAATGGGAAATCAGGCCCCTGAGACTGACAGTCCCCAGGGGCAATGGGGAGAGGCCAAAGCTCCAAGTTAGCCGCACTGACAGGCCAGGCAGTGTAATGAGGGAGTCACCAGGCCAGGGGGTCCCAACCTCCGTGGGAGCTGGAACTGCCTGGGCCAGAGTGGGGCAGAGCTAAGGAGAGAGCAGGAGCCTGAGAAGAGCTGGGGAGCAGAGCTGTGCAGGTGTAGTGCCAGAAACTGCTCCCTGTAGGACTTTGCTACCTGCAGCAGTTACTGAGACATGAGGTTGTTCTTATTTGCTGACTTGTCCTAATTTGCTAAAACTTGACAGTGGTTTCTCTAGCAAAGGTCAGTCCCTGGCCCCTTGGTCCAGACATCCTCATTCACATCAGGCTTCCAGTTGAGAATCATTTCCCCTTCCCGCTCTGTGGGAGGGGAGACTTTTAAACGCGCTCTCTGTGCGACTGCACTTGGCTAAGCAAAGAGAACAAACCCCCAATCCAGTGATGAGCTGCCAAAATCTTAACAACGGGTTCCCTATAAAAAGTTCTGATTTAACAACGGGTTCCCTATAAAAAGTTCTGATTTAAGGGATGTGCGACAGCATGTATTTTTTGTACCAATAGGGTTACCATACGTCCATATTTTCCCAGGAGGTGATTAAGAACCGGAAAGCCTGACATGTCCAGGAAAATACAGATGTATTTTAACCCTACCTAAAGTTCTTTTTTAAAAAGATGGGGCTGAACTAGAAATGAGCTCCGTTTCACATGTGTGGGTGGTGATCAGGGACAGTCTCAATTTTTGGGTCTTTTTCTTATATAGGCTCCTATTACCCCTCACCCCCGTCCCGATTTTTCACACTTGCTGTCTGGTCACTCTAGGGTGTGCACATGTGTGGGTCCCAGCTGCTCCCTGCCCCCCCCTCATTAAAGCAGGTGTGCAGGGTTACTGCCCTGGGTACTGCAGGGCACCAGTGGATGTGGGGCTGGCTGCAGATAGGGGCGTGGGGCAGGGCTAGCTGGAGGCAGGGAGTGACACGGGCTGGCTGTGGGCAGGTGATGCAGACGGGCGGGCTGCGGGTGGCTGTGGGCAGGGGGTGGCTGCGGGCGGCTGTGGGCAGAGGCTGGCTGCAGGCAGGGGGTGGCTGTGGCAGGGGCTGCAGGCAGAGGCTGGCTGCGGGCAGAGGGTGGCTGCGGGTGGCTGTGGGCAGGGGGTGGGGCAGGGGCTGGCTGTGGGCAGGGGCTGGCTGCGGCTGGCGGGGCGCAGGGGCTGGCTGCGGGTGGCTGGGGGCAGGGGGTGGGGCAGGGGGCGGCTGTGGGCAGGGGCTGGCTGCAGGCAGGGGGTGGCTGCGGGTGGCTGTGGGCAGGGGGTGGGGCAGGGGGCGGCTGTGGGCAGGGGCTGGCTGCGGGCAGGGGGGTGGCTGTGGGCAGGGGCTGGCTGTGGGCAGGGGGGTGGCTGCGGGTGGCTGTGGGCAGGGGGTGGGACAGGGGGCTGGCTGCAGGTGGCTGTGGGCAGGGGCTGGCTGGGGGCAGGGGCTGGCTGCGGGCAGGGGGGTGGCTGCGGGTGGCTGGGGGCAGGGGGTGGCTGCGGGTGGCTGTGGGCGGCTGTGGGCAGGGGCTGGCTGCAGGCAGGGGGGTGGCTGGGGGCAGGCGCTGGCTGGGGGCAGGGGGGTGGCTGAGGGTGGCTGGGGGCGGGCCGGGGGTGGCTGGGGGCAGGGGCGGGCTGCGGGGGGCGGTGGGCCGGGGGGTGGCTGGGGGTGGCTGGGGCAGGGGGGTGGCAGGGGCTGGCTGGGGGCAGGGAAGGCGGGGGAGGGGCGCAGATACTCACACGGTGGGTGGGGGCTGGGAGCAGCAGGAGGCAGCCGGGGACTAACCAGGCAGCAGCAGGAGCCCCCAGGCCAGAGGTCCAAAGAGCAGGAGCAGCAACAGGGCCAGGAGGCAGCTCACACGGCTCTCGCAGCACAGCGCAGCGCCCCCCGGCGGCCGGGAGGAGGAATTACAGGCTTCCCAGGCAGAGCCCATCAAAGCTTCCCTCGCAGGGAAGCTAGTTAACAAGCGGTTCTAAAACCGCTTCTAAATTTAACAACGGGTTCGCGCGAACCGGTGCGAACCGGCTCCAGCTCACCCCTGCCCCAATCCCCCCTGTGCTTTGGGAGCCAGGTTTGCGGTGGGAATTCTGTAGTTCAGATGACTTCACGCCCGGGCATTGTGATTCTTTACCAGTTTCTCTGGCATTGGGGCAGTTTTGTGCTTACAGCTGTGATGGCTGAGTGGTTAAGGTGTTAGAGTTGATAATCCAATAGGGTTCCTTTGTGCAGGTTCAATCCCTGCTCACAGCAAGGCCTGTATTTTAGCCAGTCTCTCACCCGGGCAATACCTCTGTACAGCCCCTGAGACACTCTCAATTCTCTCCCCACCCCAGGGCTTTGAAGTTTCCAGTGTAGCCAAGCCCTGACTCACTCTGAATACATGCGGAGCAGGGCAGGGGCAGATCATGCTGGTCCCAGGGTAATTTCAGGGGGTTCTGATTCCCCACTCAGCCGGGGGGCTCCCCTCTGGGCTGAGGAGCCCTGGGGTGGGGTGGGGTGGGGCGGGTGCAGGGGCTGGGTGTCTGTGTCAGGCTTGGGGAGCTGCAACCAGGGGCGGCTCCAGGCACCAGCACACCAAGCGCGTGGTTGGGGCAGCAAGCTGCAGGGGGCGCTCTGCTGGTCACCGCGGAGGGCAGCAGCCACCCCAACCCCTCCCCCACTCTACCCCCCTCACCCCCTTCTCCCCTCCCAGAGCTGGGGGAGAACCCAGGAGTCCTGGCTCCCAGCCCTGCCCCTCCCCCGTATTTCCACATGGCTCCATCCAACAGCCCGCCCCCCAAGTGGGGAGAGAGGAGGCCAAGGGAGAAGCAGGCGGGGGGGCCGGGCCGGCCCGAGACCCTGGGATGCGACTTCACGTCCTGTGCCCGCGGGGGCGGGGCCGGGGCTCTCTGGGGGGCGGGGCGGGGATGAGGAGTTGCGTTGGGGGGGGAGGTGTCAGGTTGACCCAGTGACCCGCCCTCACCTGGGCTGGAGAGGACGGAAGCGCCCCGGGGCAGGCTGGGAGTTGTAGTTCCTGGCTCGTGTCACAGCGGAAGTGACGGACAGGTTGCTCAGGACAACGTCCCCTCCCGGTGCACTCTGGGAAGCGTAGTTCTCTCTCTCTCTCTCTCTCTCACACGCGGCCTCTATTGGAGGAGGGGCCGTAGCTCGTCACTTCGCCGCACCCCTCCCCGCTCCCTGATTGACGGAGAGAGCGCGGGACAGAGACTCGGCGCGTGCGGGGAGGCCCCGGTTCCCTCGCCGCCCCCCCCGGCGGGCGCTGCGGCCGTTGGGATTCGAATCCCGTGTGGGATCCAGGCTGGGGGGGGCACAGGGCAGAGGCCAGCGCGGAGTGAAAGGGCTTCGCCCCCCCCAAACCTGCCCCTGCAGTGCCCCCCCCGCTGTGACCCCCCCGCCAGCACGCCCCTGGCGTCCCCTCCCCCACCCTGTCCGCTATGCCCGGCCTTTCCCGTCGCCCCCCCCTGCCCTGCTCCTCCCCCCCCATCCTCAGCGCCCTGACCCCCTTCCTGGAGTGACTGGACTGGGGGATTGGGAGTCAGGACTCCTGGGTTCCATTGCTGGGGATTTAATACTTTCCCGCTAGTGGAAAGTGGTGGGAGAATCCCCCAGCCAAAGCTGCTCTGACAGTGCTAAGCAGCATCTGACCATTCAAGGTTGGAGCGCACTGCCCAGGAGGAGGAGTGTTTGGCTCTGGGGTTTCACTTCAGCCCAGTCTAGAGAGAGGGGCCCAGCCATGGAGTTTGGCTCAAGAAGACCAATTCTCCAATTTGTTAAAGGCATTTTGAATTCCAATCCTGTGCTCCAAAGTGCTTGGTGTCATTTGCCAATTTTAGCAGCATGCTCTCCACTCCATTTCCCAAATAATTCATGAAACTATTGACTAGTACCAGACCCTGGACTGATCCCTGCCGGACCCACTAGGTGCACCCTCTCCATTGGACAGCCAGACATGGAGAAGGGCTTTTGGAGTCTGGGCTTTCAACCAGCTCTGCACCCACATCACACTGATTGCATCTAGACCGCATTACCCTCGTTTGCTTGTGAGAATATCCTATGGGACTGTGTCAAAAGCCTCAGTAAACACCGAGCTAGATCCCATCTACTGTTTACCCACCTCCACTAGGCCCAGAACCCTGCCGAAGAAGGAAAGTGGATTGGTTTGGAATGATTTGTTCTTGACAAATCCATGCTCGCTAGTCCTAAGAACCAACTTATCCTGTAGGTGCTGCTGACAAACTGATTGTTTAAGAATGTATTCCAGGATCTCTCCAGCTATGGAAGTGAGGCTAGCTACTCTGTAAGTCCCAGGGGTCTCTTTGTTCCCCTTTCAAAGATAGGTCCTGTCTTGTTCATGGATAGGAAGATGTTCTTTTTCAGGGATCTCAAACAAGAACTGGGGCACAACACCTGGTTTGTTAAGGCCACAAAAACAGAGGCAGGAACCTCTTCTCTCCTGCTGGCAAAGAACCCCAGGTACCTAACAGACAGGGACTCACATGTCTGAATGGGCTTTAAAAAAGGCAGTGGTTAAAAAGTTTGGTCCCGACCATTTCTTGTTTCCACAGACTAGACATTTTAGCAAACTTTAGAATTCCTTGGTGCTAAACACCGTGAAACTCCCCTTTCTCCTTCACAGAGGGTTTTAATGCCCCTTATCTCACTCAGGCTCGCGACTGCCCAGAGTTCAAGAATTGTCCCTGTTCCCATTGGACAGATGGGGAGAAGTCTGAGGTACAGAGAAGGGAAGTGACCTACCCAAGGGCCTACACAGCAAGGCGGTGCCAAAGCCAGAAAGAGATGCCACCAGTCCTGACTCCTGTTCTGACAACAAACCCCCAGAGGCAGGGATAGAGCCCAGGAATCGAGATGGTGGGGAAATTTCATTTGAAACCATTTCTGTCAGAAAATCCCTTCAGACTAAACCAGTTTGTTTCTCAAAATCAAAACAAGTGGGATGAAAGTTGTCATAAACAGTTAGTTAAGGGTTAAGGTTTTTGTCTACCTGTAAAAGGTTAACAAGCAGTACCTGTGGACACCTGACCAGAGGACCAATGAAGGACAAGATTATTTTTAAATCCGTGTGGAGGGAAGTTTTTTCCCTGTTCTTTGTTTCTTGGGGAGTCTCTCTTGGGTATTAAGAGAGTCCAGACATCTTAATCAAGTCCTCCCAGGTTTCTGCAACAAATTCTTCTATTCAAGCTAGTGAGTATTAGCAAGGAACTAGTATTCTTATACTTTTATTTCTGTATTTGCAATTCTGTGGTTTGCTATAGAATTTCTTTAGGTCTGTACTGTGATTGCTTTTATGAGAAAGAAAGGAGGGGGAATTCTCTCCAGAGATTGATAAGTTTAGACCCTGTATATTGTTCCAATTTGGTTAGAGAGACAGTGAACTTTTCTTTTTATTCTTTAATAAATTCTTTTCTATTAAGGACTTGGTTGATCTTTCTTTGGGTGGATTCTCAGGGAAAGGGGAGGGGGAGGTATCCCTCTGTAGTTAAATCCCGGTGTCTCTCCTAGGAAAAGGGAGGGGGGAGGAAGCAGGGGGGAATGGTTTATTTCTCCTGGGTGTAAGAACTCCATGGATTTGGGGGCTCTTGGAATCCCTAGGATTTTGGGGAAGGACTGTGTCTCAATCCACATTTCCTGATTGAGTGGTGGCAGCTTTTACTAGATCTAAACTAGGATTTTAGTTTAGAGGGAAACCAGTGCAGGTCACCACATTGGAACCCAACAGCTCCAAGTGGGGGTTGAGACCTATGACAAAAGTTCTTTACAAAAATATTTTGTTGCAAAACAAAAGCATCTCCTGTTTGTCACAGTGTGTTAAATTGTCTCTTCGCACACAAAGGGGAGGCACTTAGATCACAAACATTAGATAAGATGCTTCCAGTCTGAGCTAAGTAGTTGCTGCTCTTCACAATTGCAAAAATAAAAAATACAAATGAAATAGACTATTTCAGCTATTCTATTATGTCATAATCTGCTCTGAGTAAATGTGATAGGACACCTCATATTATGCACTAATCCTAGTGACACTCTCCAATGGATCCCATCCTCCACCCCCATGAGGTAGGTAGGAGCGGATCATTATTATCCCTACTTGAAAGAGGGAGAAGCTAAGGCTGAGAAAGGAGAATTGATTTGTCTTAGGTCACACAGCCAGTCAGTGGCAGAGTTGGGAATAGGACCCAAGAGCCCTGATTTTCAAACTAACCATCGGATCTTGAATTTCAGACACTGAATGACCTGAATAACGTGCTCTCAGATGAACTCCATACCAACAACAGTGCACAGTAGTTATTCAGCAAGTATCTGAGGAGAACTGCAATGTTAGAGAGAATCATGAACTGCTCAGAGACAATTAATGCAGGGAAGCAGCAAAATTTGTCAAACATATGACTGGTTATGACTTATTTACTTAGTCTTAAAAGAGAAGAACAAGGACCTGAGTATTGTCAGGGACTCGAACCCCGACAACGAAGTTCGTTGTCTGACCGCAGAGAGACAGGCAACACCAGCAAGGTCCGATCAAAAGCTCTTTATTGACAAGTGCACGCATCAATAGAGAACAGCTAGTATCCGAAGAGAACCAGCAGCCCCTTTACAGCTTAGTATTAGCCTATATAGACAGTTTTATTACGTCATAGATCATTCACTTGAGCAACCCACCCCCTTTGTCTAACAACTAGAAATTAGACACCTTTTAATATATACGCATGCCTAGTCTCTACAATATTGAATTGTTAATATCTTAACAAGCGCCAAAAGTTAGGAATGTAAGGGAGTTAAAGTTAGAGTCAGAACTGAGGGATAGTGTTTCTTATCAGTTCTTCAAACACTGTGTCTAACATAACACAGCTGGTACCAGCCCCTCACTTATCTCACTCTTTTCCCAGGGCTTTGTGAGACAATGCTGCTTCTCAGTATTTTTCCACGCTGGGATTACACAGAAACCTCTGTTAGCCTGACTTCAGTCAGGTTGGCATAACTGGTTTTGTGCTACATCTTTATTCAGGGCTAACAGTATCCTCCCTGTCAAAACCTCCTGCTCAGCCAATCAGGGTAGAGATGAGGACGGGAGGCTGAGGGTTCTTACTAGAGAGCCCAAAGGATGGCCCAGGTCACTGGTGGGGATCACTGCCCAAGCACTATTTCAGCCCCACATATTTGGGTGGACCTCCCACAGTGGGAGCTGCCGCAGCACTCCCCCGCAACACACACACCCACAAACACACACCTACCTACCTCCTGGTGTTGGGAGGGGAACCGGAGAAAGGACAAAAGAAGCAAGAGACAAAGAGAAAGGAGGGAGGGAGGGATGGAGGCAAAGGGTGAAACAAAAAGGACAAACCCTAATGTCCCCAGTGATTTCTAAGGGACAAAATCCCAGGTTCGGAATAAAATTCTGCCTCCTTAAGCTCGTGTTTTCCATGCCTAGAATTCAACTGTTACCTGATGGATCAGACTGAACAGGTTTCAAATCTCGAGGAGGCTCTTACCTTCTAA